>NW_010117770.1:112195-146401 GCF_000699245.1 Pterocles gutturalis
CAGGTAAAAGGACCAAGGAAGTTCCTCCCCTCTGTTGAGTTGCAACAGCAAGAACATGGCTGGCCCAGGAGGTACCGCTCGTGCCGTCCCCTCTCCGGTTGGAGCTGGGGGCTGCGGAATCATCCGGAGCTTTGGCTTGAACTTTCTCTTTTCTGTGTTGTTTCCATGACTACAGACCTCTCTGCTAATGAATTAAAAGCTTGCATTAGGTTCTGGAATTAAGCTTAAAACTCCGTCTGGTGAAGTGTTAAGTCTTGCTGGGCCAAGAAATGGACTCTTCCCATTCCAAATTCTCAGCATCCTGATAATTTAAGCAATACCCAGAGTGTTACCTGCAGCTCTGCTGTGGCTTTGGGTTAGCTTAAGAATTAGGAACGGAAGCATGGGGAACAAGGCAGCCTATCTGAGATGGCGTTTCCATTGCCTGATGAGGTTTGAAGAGCCTGTTGGGGTTGAGCAAAGACCTGTTGAGAACACGTTGCGGTGTGAGAAGCCATGATTGTGTTTGTTAGAGTTTTGCAGAGAGATTGGATCATGGCAAGAGCACAATCTGGCTCCACAGATCTCAAGTCTTAGGACCTGAGATGAAGCCAGCTCGGTCAGTTCTTAGGCTGCTGACCCTCATGCTGTCCAAATGGGATTTTTTGCAATGGAGACTGAAGCCGGTGCTGCTCTCTGCTGTTGCATTGCTCCTTTGGTGTTTACGGCTGAACGCGGCTGCACGGGCAGAGCAGTCGGTGCTGGCTGGAATCTGCTGTAGAGGAGCAGAGGATGCTGGTGTGCGATGTGGAGCAGAGCTGTGCGTCTCGAGGCGGCTCCGCTGCCGGCAGCAGAGCTCTCAGTTTCTTTTCCCAGTAGGTGTCAGTGGAGCCAATAAGTAGCAGATGAAATGCGGCAATAAGCGTGCTGTCTCCAAACACAAGCTTCATGTGCTGTGTGTGTTTATACCTCCACACGTGGGATGGGCATTCGGCGTTGTTGTTAAATATTTTTCGGTTTATCACTTTCTGCTCCTGAAAATTTGTTACCAATAGATCTCTCCGCTGGGCATCTGTGAACTTGTTGAGAGCGAGTTGCCTTGACAACGGAGAAATACATCCTCTAGTGAATGGCACGTCGCAGGGCCATTGGTTGGCTTGGATATTTTTTCATGGGAAACAATGCGGGTTTCTCCCTTCTTCCCGATTCACTCTTCCTTCTCTGTAATTCTTAACTTTCTGAACTATATATCATAGTCAGAGGGCAGAAGAGCCAATATTCAGATTTATTGTTTTGTCCTAGTAAATTGCCTTCACAGTAAAAAATCAGAAAGTTTTGAAAAGACTCAACAAGAACATTTACTGCATTTGAAAATTTAGTGCAATAGTGGATTGCTGTTCCCTAAATCACTTCTTTTCTTCTTCACTTCACACTCCTCATTAAGGTTTGGAGAAGACTTTTATTTTCCATACCTAGTTAAAAGACCAATTGTTACACTTGGATGAAAAATAAATGGAATACATTTACACTCCAAAACCTGAGATATCTTTTCCAAAAAGCACAAGAGACTCTCCAGTGTAACACCCCGTAACTTCTCTAATACCCCATGAAGACGTGCGTTTGGGCTGAAGATATAAAGTGTGTCTCACCTGTGGTTTCAGGGTAAAAGAACTGGCCGAGATAAGGTGCGTCCAAACCAGAGGAAGTAAGATGATGTGCATGTCTTGTTTTCTTTTAAGATTAACTCTTCTGCTGCCGGTGCAGACTAATTTGACTAATTTATCTTTAACATACTGTTTTCCTGGTTTGTTTGCTGCAAGCTGGCTTTGTTGTAACAACATTGTGTTTTCATCGAAGATATTAAGCCAAGCAGTGTGAATGTAAATTGAAAATGAATCCAGTGCCTGGAAAGCCATCTCCAGTCCCAGCAGGTTTCAATATCCATCAAATATAAACGTGGATTCAAGAAGGATTCTGCTATTTTCAACTTTATAGGAAGAGGCAAAATGTCATTACTCTTTTCCAGTAAACTTTTATGAATCATTTGAGTTTATGTCCCTTTAGTCATAACCAGAAATTATTAGCTGAGTTTCTGAAATACTTCTGTCTTGCCCCATATTCTGGGTTAAATTCTAGGATAGAAGGGGAAGGTTAAAGGCTTTCCTTAAATCCATCAACATCAGTTGTTAGTAATGAGTTGTGACGTTTCTGCTGAGTGTAGAACCTTCCATGGAGTTTATAAGGAATGTTTTGGTTTAGGTTTATACTTCAGGATGAATTAAATAAAATGGAATATACACAGCAGCTAATTCTCCAAGACAGGTAATAAGTACGACATCCTTCAGGGTTTGTTTCATAAAGATGTTTTACTGCCCCATCAAAACCTTGGTGGCACAGGTAGCATCTGTAATGCCTTGACCATGTTTATTTAATTTTATTTCCGTGCCCACAGCCTGATTTTGTTCCAGTAGCTCTGGAATTTTTTTTTTAAATAGTACCAAGAAGAAGACAAAATGATATGCCTGAGGCTAAGTCAGAACTGAAACATGTTGCAGTAGTATTTTGGGAGGCTCTTAAGGGATCATCTGTGAAATGTTTTGGTTTGGATTATTATTGTTTCCCTTTTTTTTTTTTTCTTCCCAGTACATGTTTGCCAGCATTGAAATTCCCACCCTATTTTCACTAGGACCTTAAGCCAAAAAGCAGTAAAAGGAATTTGGATGCTAAATACGAAAACCTTTTTTCTGTGTGCTCATGAACAAACGGTCAGTGGCCAAGCTGAAGGGCAATACGGACCTTTGATAAGGTTATGATCATTTGATAAGGTCATTGGGGCATTCTGCTTTGGGTCCGGGTGCTTTGATTGAGTCAGCCTGGTTGTTCTCCAGCGTTTCACGGATGCCCTGTTCCTACATTTTCTTACATAAGGTTTGTAAAGGGTTTACACATACCAGTGTACGTGCTAAGGCACCGATAGCTCAGTGCTAGTGATGCCGTAACCAGGATGGTCGTCCCAGCCAAGGGTGGTCCAACGAGCCCCTGCCTGTGCTGGATCCGCCCGGAGCACCCAAGCCCGGACAGCTGATGTTCTCCTTAAAAATCTACCACATGGAAAAAAAAATTATCGAATTAAGAGTGACATCTAATTAAAAAAAGATTAAAAATTGAGGTAGGGGAGCATGTCTCCATCTCATTGAATGTAGGAGTTTTCTTGCGAGGGTGCAGAGAGGCCTCGCTGGGTTCTCTGATATTATTTTAAGATGCCGCCTTCAGACCCTGACAATTCCATCTTGGGCGGGTCTGATCCGAACGAGCGCGCTGCTTTCAGCTCTGGGAGCCGGCAGAGGGCATGGGAGCCTGCTGAGGAATCTGCCGCTCAGGTTTTTTTTTGGAAAAAGTGCTGTTCTCCGCCCCAGCCTGGATTGCAGCGCTGCAGAAAGCACTCCCTGCCCAACGGGGGGCTGGTACCCGAGGAAACCGCCTCGGAACAAAATTTCAGTTGTTGTTTCGAATGGTGCATTTTTCAAACAGGCTGCAGACAACCTACCCAGTGGGTTTAAAATCCAAGAAATAGAGTTAGGGTTTCCCGTTCCGTGCTGATTTGGATCTCCCAATGGTGAAACGGCGGATATTGAAATTGCTGCTTGTATCACAAGAGCATCTTTTATCTGAAATCCCAGAGGCGAGAGCAGCACAAAGACACAGCCAGCAAAGCTGCTCCTGTAAACCATTTCTTCATCCCATACAAATAAAGGATATTGGGATTTTTTTTAAAATTGTTTTGCTTATGGCTCAGTCTTGTCTTGTGGCCTTGAAAGGAGCTTTGTCCTGACAAAAGCTCCGTTACAGACACTGGATGTGTCCCAGCAGCTGGACCTGCGGAGGGGCCGTCCCTTGCAGAATCAGGGGCTTGGGCTGGCGCCTAGGACTGGCTCTTCCTAAACATTTGCACAGCACATGGTCCTGATTAGCCTCTCCCAGTGCTGCTTTCACATAAGCGAGTAATAATAGCGGTGGAAGAAATTCCATGTTTTAAGCTGTATTACGATAAAAAAAAGATCAAAACTGCCAAAATTTGTGTCCCTGCGGCAGGGTGTAAGACTTTCTGCATTTATAAAGTTTCAGGAAGAGTCATCCAATGCTTTTCAAGTGATGTGGTTATTTTATCAGAGGTTTATTTGACATTACCGCCTGCAGTAGAACAGGGCTAGAGCCCATGAATTGAGACGTTCTTTCAATCTGATGGTTTTAAACATGTCTGGGGAGGGGAAAGTTTGGATCTTCCAGTTTCCGTTGAGGTTGCCAAAAGCGTATGCCAGGCCAGGCTTTTAAGGTAATTTATTGTATGACTTTGAATAAACTTTAATTTCTATCATTTTCTTTAGCTGTCAAACAGTGGTAATATGCAAATCCTGTCCTTTTGCGGTGCAGTGAGAAAAGTCGTTATCCTTAAATGTCAGCATATGGCAATGGCACAAAGTAAATTAACCCTAGTAGAGGTTATTTGCCAGACCAGCACACGGGATAGAGGGGGGGAAAGCACTTCCATCCCAAAGTATTATTAAACCTTCTTGGCTTTGCTTCTGCTTGTATGTGGGATTATTTTGAGAAAAAGAGGGATGTTATGTTGTAGCCTGCATTATCTTTTGGTGAGTCTTACTTTTTTCTCTTCTATTAACTTTGAGATTTGAAATGCAACTTACTTGAGCAATTACATGGGGTCTCAGAGGAAATACTGAGACTGTTGCAACCTTCTGCAAACCAGACTGTCTTGCCAAGGCAGAACCCTTGTATGTAATATTTCCCTTCCTCCCTTTTCCAGATCAACACTTGATTGAAAATCAAAGTTGATTGTGTTGCTAGTTTGAAAGTGGCCATGTTCATCTGCATTAACTCTCATGTGTTGTGGGTTTTTTTTAATGTAGGTTATTTTTTCTTCATGCATGTCAAAGATTTCCTAACTCTTGCTATGCAGTGACTTTTAAGAATTACATTTTAAATGTGAATGTATTGGAGAGAGTGTTTATATCCTGAAATACCCTATGTAAATTATAGCATGATGTTTTTGAAAATCTTTTTTTGTATTTCAAAACAAAAGCACCAGATGAGTCTGCTTTTGGCATGAAAAGAAGTGAGTTTTTTTTTCTTTGGCTTTGGTTTTTGCTTTGGTTTTGCTCTTCTAACCAGATAAGTGTATCTGCTTTTATCTGGTTGTACCTGAACACAGTTTTCTACTTTCATTTACTCAATAATGTCAAAAGTATTGTTGGAATGAGTCTTTGAAGTGGTGTCTGTGCAAATTCTGTTATGCAGCCGCTCTCCTGGGAATGCCGCCTCAAATACGGTCATCTCCAATTCTAACCTCACCCGGTGATCCGTTCTGCCAAGAAAAGGGGCCGCTCTTCTTACTTTCCTGTTTTTGTGTGTGTATGTGTGTGTATGTTCTTCAGAAAGCCAAACTTGGGCCAGCTGGTAACAAAGTCATTACTCCAACAGAAGACAAGAACTCAAGTGTGCCGTCCAACAATCTGGACAGGGTGAAGCTGACAGATTTCAACTTCCTCATGGTTCTCGGAAAGGGGAGCTTCGGGAAGGTAGGAATTTGTAACTATTCCGCTCACATTCTTTTTTCTTTTTTTTTTTCTTTTTTTTTTTTTTTTTTTTTTTTTTTTTTTACCTTGAAGGATGAATGAATGAATAATTCTCTAACAAGCAAAATTGGAGTCGAAAGGATGTGCATTTCTGAGGGAGGATTTCTTAACATGGAATAGGGTGATTCCCTAAGGACTAGCAGGCTCCAGCTATGACTGGGCAGTCTTTTTGAAAACAAAACAAAACAAAACAAAAAAAAAACCACCCACCTCAGACTGTTGGGCAGGATGTATGAGACAGTTGCTGACTTTTAGATCCTCGCTTCTTGGCAGTTTCAAGGAAATTAAGTCTGCTTTTCTGACTTTACTACCTAGGTCACTCTGCTAGTTCTGGAAGTCACCAACATTGGTAAGGCTGAATATTGGGGAAAAAAAAAAAACAGGAATACTGTGTGTATATATATATTTGTTAGCTGAAAGAAAGAGCTGCTGTTTTTCTGTCTGTTTGAACAACCTCTTCCATGGTGAAGTGCCCTTTACTGAAGAAGTCCCCTGGGGCTTAACATTTTAACAGCCCCTTGGCGATGTGCCTGTGATTAACCAGAGGATTTTGGCACAGGCTTTGTATGAAATGACTGGTACAGCTCATTGCAGTGGGTGAGTAATGATGATATTTTTGGAGTTTTGATCAAGTTAGTCTATACCAATAAAAGGAAAAGCTGGATTGCCATCTATACAAATCTTCGGGCGTATGAGTCACCTTCCCTCCTTGGCAGGTAGGACGATTTTCACCCTGTTGTTTCTCTTTGTGCAGGTGATGCTGGCAGACAGGAAGGGGACAGAGGAGCTCTATGCAATCAAAATACTGAAAAAAGACGTGGTGATTCAGGATGATGATGTCGAATGTACAATGGTTGAAAAACGAGTTCTGGCATTGCAAGATAAACCACCGTTCCTAACACAGCTTCACTCTTGTTTCCAAACAGTTGTACGTAAGCTCTGTCTTTCTTGTCACCCTGATGTTTTCCATACTGTATGATCATGGATTCTATCAGTTCAATAACATTTATTATCATCCAACCTATATCATAGCTTCTGCACATAGAAAACAGTGAAGACAGACATACCGCATGGCATTGCCCCTCGTATTTTAAATTTAAAACCTCGGTTTAAAGATTTTTCTTCATACAGTATTTCAAGCAGACCAGTGTGACAATTCATAAATTGTGCTGTGCTAAATCAGAACCCTAAGCCCAGATTCCCAAAGGCACCGAAATACTTTTTAAGGATCTGAGGATAGTACTTGAAAAGTCTTAATGGCTGTTATGATACCGTGAGGTGATTAGTCATGAATCAATGTTGATGGATTTAATTTAGTTTGCTGGCACCCCTGGCACAGAGGAAAGCATTGGAGTTTTTTCTTCCTTCCTTATAAATCTGTGAAGTGGACATTTCCCCATCACATTGCAAAACATCTCCAGAGGCAGATTGCAGGAGGGATGGGATGATCCAGCGGCACCATGCCGGTCTGTTGGGTGGCATGGAAAGTGTGTGGGAGACAGCACTCAGTGTGCTTTTGGGTTTTGGGGTGGGCACGGCTACACCCTGACACCGCTGAGCTGTCTCCAAGTGTTGTTCCAAGCTGGGTGGAGGTCTGTATTCACAAGAAACCAAGGCTCTTGTCTCACCGTGTAGCCATCTTATGGCAGTGGCCTTGAACTCATGCCCCAGGGCTGGATTGTCACTTTTTGGGGTGATGAAGGGACGTACGATGTTTTTCCACTTGTCTGTTCCATCTCTTTTACCTCTTATGTTGTTGATGGTTTATAATCTAAAAACAAATGAACAAACAACAAGGCAGTTAGTTGGAAGTATAATTTTTCTGTTTTATCGTGTACAAGAGCAGTGGAGCTACAAAGTTGCCCAGATAAACCATTAACACCTTTGCCTGATTTACCTCATGTTTTCCAAAACATTGAGTGGTTCACACTTGGTGTTATGAAATATTCTGGAGGATTAATATTAGCTACAAAAATGAGAAATTGTGTATGAAGGAGAAGAAAAGGCATAAACTGTATGGCTATAGGAAAAACTGTTAATTTTTGGTTAGTGCTTGCAGATGCAGGCTTCCGTTGCCAGGGATTTTACAAAAAGACAATTTATACAAGAATCTAAATTATATAAATCCAATCTGGACAATTAAACATTTTGCCCATGGCTTGTCTGTTGGACCCAGCTTAGGAAATCACAGTTTTTAAATGTGCGCTCATGTTCTGAAATCTGGGTGACTGGAAGCTTTCAATCAGTGCTGAAGGAAAGAGATTGAACTGGAGCATCTCAGTCATGAGTCTCTTTCCCGTCAGAATATTGGATCAGAACTTTTCTACAAACACTTCAGGATAATCATCCTGTGAATGTGAATTATTATGGGAGCCACTGTAGGCAAATAATATATAAAAGTGCATCACTAAAATTGGCAAATCTGGACAGATCTCATCAGTCATTTGCTCTTGCAGGTTTTACAGAACGTTCCACTTCCATTCCTGATCTATCAGCTTTGCCAGAACGTACAACCACTCCCAGTAATCTTAAAAGCTTTATAAGAACATATTAGTGACTTTTCTGCTGATTAATGCATATCTAGTATTTTCTCTTAACGCATTTCTGTGCCTCTTCAATGCTTTCTCGCAGGACCGTCTGTATTTTGTTATGGAGTATGTGAATGGTGGCGATCTCATGTACCACATCCAGCAAGTAGGAAAATTTAAGGAGCCACAAGCAGTGTGAGTGTTTGTGTTTATATATTTAAATCGTGTCGTCATCTTCATTTTACACTGTCAGAGGATTAGGTTTCTTCTTCTTCAAGGGTTCAGTATGAAGTCCAGGCTGGCCTTTTTGGATTGTGTTTTGTAAGGCCCAGAAGATGAAATTTGTGTTAAAAATGTTGTTCGCACACATAGACCAAAGGTAGCTGTGCCTTTTTATTCAAAAATCCAACACGAACAAAGGCATGCAATGCCTACTTGAAAAGTGACAAGAATTTAAACTAGGCAACAGGAAATTAAAGATGTTACTTGGTATTCTGGTGTTGTTTTTAAAAATGAGTATAAAAAAGTGAGTAGAACATTTCAGTCTGAATTACTGTTATAGGGAAAGGCAATACAAACAGACTCAGCATGGCAATATAAATTATAGTTCATACAAGGTGAACTCAGTGTATAGCCTATGAGAATTTCTGTGATCCTACTTTTTTATAGAAGTTTGATTTGTGAGGAGTCAATGAAATATTACAGGTTGCTTATATGCGTGGTCCCTTTTAGGCAATTGTACATCTGGCATCTCAGTGAGCGACTGGTAATGGTCTGCAGCACATTCAAATGTGAATAGCTCCGTCAGCACCACCTTAGTCATGCTGATAACATCTCATCATCGTTTATCAGTGTTTCATAGGTCATTTACCAATGCAACTTTAAAACCAAGTGTGACCAACTGTTTTAAGAATTCAGTGAAAATGATTTCTCATTTCCATTTAAACAATCAGGGCTTGGTTAGATGAGAGCCCTGCTAAATGCAAGTGTGATATAGAACAAAATTACAGCAACTTGCTGAATAAAAGCTAGATGGTGTCAGATCATCTCGGCTCCCAGCTAATGTAACCTGCCAACACCCGTCGCAGGCTGTGGTGCTTCATGACAGCTTACGCCTGTGGAGCATCTTCCAGCACACGCATTCCTAGACACTTCTGATCAAGTGTTTCAAAGCTCTGCTTTCCTTTCCCTTATGCTAGCCTAAAAATTAACCTCGTCTTTAAATAATCCTCTTGCATAGAATTTGCACAGTTCCACAGCAAGTGGTTTCAAACAGCCATCAATATTGTATATCCGTTAACAACATCCAGCAATTATATTTTATATGGTAATCATTTTAATTAGCGTTATGTAATTAATCCATTAACAGCCTGTATAAAGGAATATTATTTCTGCAAATTATTTCATGCCATATGAATTGCAATGTAAATTGAGCTGCATCCCGAATTCAGCATTAATATGTGATTAGAGATAATGACCTTTGCAGGCAGAGTCAGATCGGTGCAGTAAAATGCCATGCTCCAGCTGCTGTTCTGGGGAGGCATTCTGATTATTTTTTTTTAAATTCTGCATTACTTTATCACCAAATACTCAAAATGTAGCTGTTAACGTCAAATTGAAGTAAGGTGTCTTTGGTGTCACTTACCTATAATATACATTTTTGTGCTTTTATATAGATACACACACTATATATATTATATTCTTTATATGCTGTTATACTATCATTCTCTACCATGATGCATTTCCAAAATATTTTATCAGAAGGAAATGATGAGGCAATAAAAAATCTGTTGGGTTTTTTTTTGTACAGGTTCTATGCAGCTGAGATCTCAGTTGGGTTATTCTTTCTCCATAACAGAGGGATTATTTATAGGTGAGTATAATCTGACGTAATTAACTTCTGAGCTATTTTTAAAACCACGAGAAGATCAGTTTCTTTAACGTTTCAGTTTTTAGATGTTTTAAAAGTGTACAGTAAACCAAAGCCATTGCTTTACCTGAATTTTCTCTGTGCTTTGCCCAACTCAACTGAAAACTCTTGAAAGTGTAAAACCTTCTCTTGTGCGTTCCTGTGTGATGTTTAATAGCTTTACACGTTCAGAGGTCTCAGTGGGAGTGTGCTTGTGGTCGTATACAGCTACCTCTTCATTAACTGTCCAGTTCCAGGGCTAATGGTCATCTTGATGTCTCTGCCCCTGCAGCCCCATCCCCTCTGCCCAAAATAGCAACACCTACTCCTCACCTAGACTCAGAAGTATATAAGCTGGCACTAGTTGATCCTAAACATTAACATGAAATTACTGTGATTCTCCGTAGAGATCTGAAATTAGATAATGTGATGCTGGATTCAGAAGGACACATAAAAATTGCTGATTTTGGAATGTGCAAAGAACACATGTTAGATGGAGTAACAACCAGGACCTTCTGCGGCACTCCAGACTACATTGCACCGGAGGTAAATATTTCCCATTTCAAGAATCTTTGAGTCTCTGAAATGAAAGTTATCACTACACACATCTCACACCACCAAGGTTTCAGCTGTAACTCTGGATGTGCTGTGGATGGTACCGTTTATACTTCTGCAGGTACACTGAATAACTTCATGAATTAATACAATATTATCAGTAAGACTTCACTATTTTGAAAAAAATATCTAGTTGACTGAAAACCTAACTCTTTATGAGATCAGTGCTTCAGATTTTGTTCATGCTAGCAAAAGACTGAAAAAGCTGGATCACCACCTTTGAATTTTAAATTTGTAGCCGGACAATGTGATTATCCTAAACTTTGTGCTGCAGTTTGTGAAGTCGTGGAGAGTTCGTGGACGTTGTTGAGGTTGTTGCTCAGGTCAGCAAACATTTTATTGGGAGGAAAGATAGCTTCTTGAATGTATTTCTCCGTAAGTTCGCATAACTGCCAATATAGATTTAAATAGATATGCATAGATTTAAAGCATCTCTTGGCATTTTCAGGAAATCAGAAAACAGTCATTGATTTTGGGGAAGGGACTCATGAGGTCTTGAAGCTTTCTGCTGACCTCCCTGCAAAACTACTTCAGTCTTTTCCAGACCACGTTTTACAAAGGGTACACAGCTCCTGACCTCAGGAAAGCTCCAGTCATCGAAAGCCTGAACAAAGCTGTAAGATCAGGGATTGAATAGAAGTGACATCATAAATCCATAATGTGCCTTGAGTTTTCTGTGGCTTGGCGGTACCTGTGCTGCGCGCAAGACCCTGAAAATCCCATTCAAACACCAACCTGAGTGCAGTGGGTCTAAAATGAAAATTTCATCATGAGAAACAGAGTTCTGCTGTAAAGCACTGTGATAAATATGAGCTCAGAGTTAAGATTTTTAGTCTGGATATGATTTGTATTTCACTAGTTTAGGTATAAAACATGAAAAACAAGCACATGTGGTGATCTGGAAGTGATTCAAATATATGAGTATTAAAATCTGGTATTTGTGCATACTGAGCTTTCAAGAGCCTTGATTTGTTTGGCTGCAAATTCGATGCAAGAGGCTGGATCCTGGTCCAAGCTTCTCAGTTTTTCACTGAGTGTGGGGCAAGAGGCAGCTCTGGCTGGAACATTTCTGGCTGTAATTGAATGTTTGTTGGAATATGGGAGATTTATACATGGACAAGTAAATTAGTGTCTAAGGTGAATTTTGTCATCTCTGGGAAATTGGAATGAAAAATAGTTTGTTTTTTTTCCCACTTGCTAATTCATGCTTTTCAAAGTGAAATGTTGTGTGTTTTAAAGCCTTGGTTTTTCACAAATTGCTGTTGCTTGCAGCAGGATACCAGAACAAGCAGAGCAGTATTTCATTTCCTCTTGTCAAAACAGAAATGAAGCCAATATCAGAAATTTAAGTGTCCTTTCCGTGGCAATAGTCTGGTGCCAGTTAATACCAAAGAATGTGTTGTCAGTGCCAAAATGCTCAATATGGGTCAGTGTTGGAATGATTTATTTTCATTTGTTTGGAAATTTCAGATAAAGAAATAAACCTTTTACCAAAACATTCAGTAAGTGGGAGGAAATTAGTTTTTCTATTATCCTACAAACAGATTTTTTGTTGTTGTTGTTCGTTGGCTGATTTGCTTTGGTTCCCGAAGGCATTATTGTGACTGACAAATTGCTACCTAGCTCTGTGGTAGACTTCAAAGCAAGGTTCATGTTTTGCTTGCAGGAGCATTTCAGCATGTTTCCGTGGGCTAACATTGGTAAATGTGTCATAGATCATCCCAAGGAGGCATTTGCACAGCGCCGTTCCCTGCTGGTGGGGATAACGGAGCTGAACCGAAATAAACTGGCGGAGGTTTCTGAAGTAGCACAGTCCTGTGAGGGTGTTGCACTCAGACATAGAGAATTAGCTCTTTTATCAGTATTTGGGAAATGATGTTGGGACTGTAGTGGGGTCTGAGGGAGCCCGCGCTGCCTCTACATGAACTACCCACATAGTTCAGAGGTCTCACGGCTCGAAGGACCATCCAGGGACATCTCTGGACAGAGAAGCAGGGAAGCGTGGCGCTGCATTCAGCAAAGGGGGCTTGCACACCTTGGTGTAGTGTAAAATAATACTTTCTTAATGATTGGGAAAGTCAGAATTTGTTATTACTTAAGTGTATAACACACTGGAATTTTTTTTTTTATTTTTTTATGCAGTTTGAGAAATGTGCAGAGGTTAAACTGGGAGAATCCCAGGTTTGGCCACTTCTGTCAGGCGGAAAGTACTTATCTAGTAAAGAGTATTTACTGATGTGCTGAACTTAAATGTTTATGGTCAGAGTGGTAAAATAGCCATGAAATCAATTAATATTTTGTATTTCCTTGAGCAGTCAAGAGAGACAGAAAGAGATGGATGTCAGGAGGATTAGGGGGAAGGGATTCTGCCAGCGCAGCCAGTACTGAACCCCACCATCAGCATCCCTGCAGCAGCCAGAGCACTGGGTGTGAATTTTAGAAGAAGTTAAATTGGGAACTCCATTTCCCTTCTCTTCCATCTAATAGCCTCAAAACCTTAAGAGTCCTAACCTTGCATTTTCCAGGATTGTGGGAGGCTAATAGATAATAAAAAGGTTTGGAAAGTGTACATTTGACTGTTTCTTGTGCTAGTAATATTTATTTCTTTTAATAACTAAGCTTTAACTTTTCCAGTAGACATATGTTCACAAAAGACTTTCTCTCTTGCCTCTGGGATATAATCTTTTCATCCCAACTGGCTACAGCCTACAAGCTGCAATGATCTAAACATTCCTACAAATTGCTGGTATTAATCTCTGTGTCCCATTCTTAACTGCGTCTTCCTTAGAGGCGAAAAGGAAAAAAAAAAAAAAGAAAAGAAGCAATCAACTTTCCTCTGCCAGTATGGCTTGATGAGAGTTTCCTCCTGAGCTCTCAAATCCACCGAACCTGAAAAGGCAGAGCTCTTAAAATACGGTAATAGGTAAAATGGGACATTTGAAATGCAAAAGGGGATGGAAAAGGCAATCATTTAAATTAATGATGGAGGGGAAGGGAAGGGTCCCATCAACGTTCCACTCCTCCCTGGCCAGCAGAAAGGCGAGGTCACAGCTGGAGGAGGGTGCAGGTCTGCATTTCTGGCACGTGGGCTCCCTCGCTGCTCCGCACGCCGTGGTGAGGCAGGTGAGGCAGCATGTTGATACACCCCTGTTTGTTCTAAAAGATACCAACATTTCCACATGCAGATAGAATTATTTTGTCCATGGCTGGGTTTGCGTACAGCAGCTGGTGGGTAATAACGATGATTTCTGGATGAGGAGGAGGGAACCACTGAAAATACGACATTTAGAACTTGCTGACTTTGTACTAATCCATGTTTGACTGTATATTGAAAACTCATCTGCTTCCTCCCACACGCAATTCCTTCCTTGAAGTGAGCGTTCTTTCCTCTCGTTTACATTTTCCAGTGAATGCTTTGAATCACTCCCAATATTGTGAGCGTAACCGCCGGTTTCCGCGCGTGACGCGCAGGTTGGTGAATGAACGGGGCAGATTGCTTTTCTGCCTTTCACTGGCATCATATCCTTACAAGGATTAAGCTGGTGGTTCAAATTGGCTGTGTGTATTTAGGATTAAAGGAAAAAAACTTCCAGTGGGCACTGACAGTACCACCTTTTCTGACACTGCGATAGGTTCAATAAAAAAAGTGTTTTCATTGTGTTTGCAATGGGACTTTTCTGCAGTGGGACCTTTCCAGTCCCAGTGGAACTTGATGCCCATGTTTATTTCTCAAATCCCACTCTTTCATCATGTGCTGGTTCGGGCAGGGGAGGTGGTGCCAGCTCAGAGGGACATGGGTCTGCTCGTCAGATGCTTCTCCTGATTTTGACGTGTGGCATCAAATAGGGCAAAAATGTTAGTGACTCTGACCATACGTTAGGTTAAACGTAGAAGCTTTTTTCATGTTAATTCTGTGTCTCTTGATGATTCTGCTTGATATTTTCTCACAAAGGCAGGTTTAATTGGGGCAGATTGCATTTCCTGATGAGGATGCTATTTAGAGAACAGCCCAGCCCTGACTCACCTCTTGCTGGATCAACAGACAGCATCTCTGGGTCTGGGCTTTGTTCCGTCTTCCGTTTGAGGACATGGCATTGCCATACTTAAAAGATTTCCTCTCCTCAATAATCCCATCAAACTCCTTCACAACAGTTAGGGCAGCAGGCTGTGCCCTCCCGGACGGACCTAGGCTGGGAACCGCGGCATGTCGCAGCGTTTGCTTTCTCAGTGCTGTGCATCCGCCTTTTTCTCATTTGCTAATTGAAATAAACTGTTCTGACCAAAACCACTTACATGTAGCAGACAAAATGTTCTGCCCTTATAAATTAATGACCTTCTGAAAAATACCCTTTTTTTTTTTTTTCTGGTACAATACTCTTTGCCATAAAGCAAGGAGAGATTGTCAGAGAAGGGTTCAGAATGAAATATTTTATCATTTTCTGGGTGTAAAGGCCAGTATTTTCTTCTGGATAAAATTTTTAAAGTGTTCGGTCTTTCAGAAAGCAACATTGATTCTAGCAGACCTCTGGGAACTTACTGCTGATAGAAATTAAAGGGAGAGTAACCGAGTATGTCAACCGCTATAATATGAATGTCCCAAGTATATATTTTAAAGCCCATACTGCTGCTAAAAGACAACTCATAAAGATTGCCTTTGTGTAGGACCTTCCAGCTGAGAATCTTATTGCCTCTGCTTGTGTAACACATTTCAAAGTGCGATTGATTTTGAAATCCTTTGCTTAGAAAGATGGCCATAATTTTTAATTCATGTGCTGCTGGTATCCCAGTGAAAAACATTCACCCAGAGGCTGTAATTTCACCTAGAGCCAGGCAGTCCTGCGCTATGGAACTGGCGACTCGCTCTCTTCCTGGGAAACTACAAAACTTACCGGTTCAACTTCACTTTCAGAAAATTAAAAAAAAAAAAATTCAAGGATATGTGATGTGTAATTGTCTTAGCAATTTATTTCACGGAGAATAAAAACACATGCAAACGGGAAAATAAACACGAACCCATCTGGAGTAAGGACTGTGTCCGTTCTTCGCTTATTCCCGTGGAGCGGTGGCGCTGGGCTGGGGGCTCTGGTCCTGCTGGCACCGATGGATGGTGGCTCTGACGTTCTCACGATTCACAACATCCCTTCACTGTTATTCAGAAGGAGATCTGAGAGAATGTCTGCACCTCAGAACCCCCCTATAGCACACCCAAATGCATCTCTTCAGTAAATTAGCGCTGGTCTCTAAAGAGGCCTCGATTAAAGAAATGACGCACGAGGGGACCTGCGTGCTGTTGGCACTTGCAGCCTTTCGCTGTGTCAGAACTCAATTTGTGCTTCTGCGTGAGTCAGATGTGAACCCAGAGGATGCAGAATACTTGACATTTCCATTAGGCTGAACAGCAGAAACTCCTTTCTTTTTGGTGTAGCTGGTGTCTAGCTTGATACTGAAAGTATATCATGCAGCTTGGGAGAACGTAACTGAGATTTCAGGGGTTTGCTCCTTTCTGGCATGTTGGTTCCTTTTACAGCAGAACAAAAATATAAATATTGAAAAGAAAAGAAAGGCTTAATTATTGATAATCTCTAAGTTAAGTGAGTCTCATGCTTTCAAGCTCTGACACAAATGGAATAATAACATTTTTGCCTTGTCTCCTACATTGTGCTGCTTTACTTCAAGGCACATCCCACGGGCTCCTAAGATCTGCGTTTCCCAAGATACCCACATACCAAAAGGCATGGGCAGGTTTAGACTAACATCTGCAAAACAGTCCAGCTGAAACCAATGAGTAGCTCGAGCGAGGATTGCAGAATTGGCTTTCTGGCTTTTTCAAGGAAATATGTTCATCTCTGCATGTCACTGTTTATCTAATATGTCACAAGACTGGTGTTAGCTAACATAAGGATTTTTTCTTTGTTTGTTTTTTTTTTTCCCAATTATACAGATTATTGCCTACCAGCCCTACGCGAAGTCTGTGGATTGGTGGGCGTACGGAGTGCTGCTCTATGAGATGTTGGCTGGCCAGGTAAGAGCTACCCTCCCGTGCTCGCTGTGACCTCCTCCTGCCTCTCCAAGCTGCTCCATTTCAAGGCTCAGACCCTCAGGGGACAGGACTGGGACTTTCCATGCTGATATTATCTCCTTGTACTCCTGACTGACTCCGCTGAAAATGTATTTAGGCTTTAAGCTCTCTCTATTGCACCCACATAATCAAGCATTGCCTTTGAATGCAGCTTCTTTGTACTGTAATAACGTTATAAATAGCCCGCTTCCAGATTGAATGGGAGACGCTTGAGCAGGAAAATGCACGTCAAATGGAAGAAATATCATTGAGTAGCTGGAAACCACAGGGAGACATAGTGCCAGCGTGTGTATGCTCTGCATTGCAGTGAAGTCAGCAGAGTGCAGCTTTTGTGTTGTATGTCCTGGGGGTAATGTGTGGGTCTGGCCACTTGGTTCCAGACCCCTCATTCTGCTCTCTGAGTGACTCCAGGAGAAAAGCAGCACTGCACTGCGGTACGTAAGGAATGCTATTAGTCCTGAGTTGGAAAAGGTTTGTGCAATTGGCTTTCCATGAGTGTGAGCTAAAGGCACGCATTTCCTAGCTTAAAACAGACATTTTTAACAAATGCCTTTAATAGTTCTTCTACTAAATTCCAGTCGACATTTTAGAAGTTTTTAAAGTGTACCCATTGCGGTTGTTAACATTTACAGTCTGCATTGCAAATATCAGGCGCATGAACGTTTTGGAGAAAATGAGATTTGCCATTAGCTGAGCCCTGCACGGCGCCTGTGTCCTGGGGACTTGCCCACGGGCACTTTCCTCGTCACCTCTGTCTAAAAATAAAATGCAGCCCTGGCTCGTCATACAGTGTCCCCTTCACAGAACCAGAGTCTACAGCCATGTCTTATAAACCAAACTGGACTTTAACTGGAATTAAGTGAGGAAGGGATATTCCTTAACACAAGGTAACGGAAAGTTCCAGCCTCCAAACAGATAATCCTACACACCCTTCATTGACCTGGCTGCTAAGCTGGGGGCAGAAATGAGCTTTTCTCCTCTGTTTCTACCGGAGCGATGAATGCTAAACGTGTAGGTCAGCAGATCCCAAGCTGCAGGTGGTGGGAGTTTGGTGTGTGTTCCTGGGCAAGGACCGCCGCTGTATCCTTGTCTCTTTGGGCATCCATGATTGACTGGAGACAGGTTGCTGGGCTGGATGCACCTTTGACCTGACCCAGTGTGGCCATAGTATTGTGATGCCATTTCATAAAAAGTGAAGAATTAAAGAAAAAAAAGAAAAGGTAACTTACCTGTGATTTATTTTCAACAGCCTCCGTTTGATGGAGAAGATGAAGATGAACTTTTTCAGTCCATAATGGAGCATAACGTTTCCTATCCAAAATCCCTGTCCAAAGAAGCTGTCTCCATCTGCAAGGGGGTGAGATAGATGCTTCCTTATCATTAAGTTCCTTTTTGGCAATCCTTGTGAATAACTGCATTTGTCTGGCGTTGGTATGGCACTGTAGGATGTTTAAGTGCGACTTCTGCCAGGCTGTGCTAAGCTGTATTGTCAGGAAGGGCTCAGCACTTGGTGTTACTGGTAAGCATTTGGCTCTTCCCACTGTGCCGCTTGTTTCATGGTAAGAACAAATGTCAGAACCAGGAGGTGCCAAATTCAAAGCAGAATTTATAAACAGGATGATGGTGTGAAAGGTCTCCACCTACCTTGCCTCACAACCCCAGTTTTGCAGGGTGAGGATAAGATATCCATAGTAATATCCATCCGTTTCTCAGCTTGGATGGATACCAGATACTCCAGCAAGTCCTCAGCCCAGTGTGCCTAATGACAGCAGCAGAGCAAAGGAGTTAATAAGAATCATTTTTAGATGTAGATAAAGATGAGCTTATGTGAAAATCTTTATCTTAAATGCAAGGAAACTGTGGGGAAATCCTGACCCAGTTGTAACCTCTGTGGCCTAAAATTTATATTAGATTCTAAGCTAATTTTTTTTTTTTTTTTAGGAAAAGAATAGATATGACTTTCAGGGATTAGCTCAGGAAAAAAGAATTCATTTGGCTTTCCCTTGACTCCTTGTGATTCCTTAGAGTACTGTCAATCTGTGGTTTTTCCAAATCACCGTCTGTAAAGCGCTGTTTGATGTCTGTCCTAACCGATAAAATACCCCTGTGCTTAGTGTCAGTTAATTCAGTATCTACTTTCTTCCTTTCCCTTGCAACCATTTAGGAAGTGTTGCACATGCGCTGGATATTAATCCCTTAAGGAAAAATCATAAAGGAAGAGCAAAGCTGGTTAGAACAACAAGGCAACAGGAAAGACCGCTCTAATTTTGGAGCCTACGCCGGTGTAGACGTGCTGGGCAACAAAAACGAAACATGATATATTTTTGTAAAGTACATGCAGATTGATGTCTTGTCGTGAAAATCATAGATTCAAAGAGCACCGTTTGAACTTGATGTAATTACCCTGTTCGCAGCTCTCCTGCGTGCTGCCGCTCTGCTCGGTGCTTATGCAAAGGGAGGTCAGGAAGCTAAAATCGCATTGCCCCGCGTGGGCTAAGGTCAAGTCTCTGTGATCGTAACACATTCATCGTCTGTATTAAACTGAGAAATGAATCCCAGATTTCAGTGAGCTTTATACCTGAGCTCAGAAGTCAATGTGAGAAGGCTTCTGACCCTGGGAGTCAGCGGTAGCTCAGCAGCCAGGACTGTGCACCGTCGGGCAAGACAAGCACTGTGCCCAGTTGGATTGTCCGTGTGACATCTGTGCCACTGACTCATGGTTTGTTGGGTTGGGCAAACGCAGGAACTTGGGAAGAGAATTTAAACTACTAGAATCATTCTTCACGTTTTCTTGTATCACTTATTGGTAAAGCAAGGGGTTTAGAGAAGGTGACTAAAATGGGAAAGTTGCTGTTAAGCTGGAAGCAGGAGGTGACTCCAGCCCCGTGCACACCCGACTTCCCAGCGCCTGCTTAGAGTCACTTGCATCTTAGCTTCAGAATTGGCATCTGATCAACTCAACATTTGGAGGGAGGCTAAAGCGGTACAGCAGAGGTTTTAAAAAGATGCTTGGAGGTATCACTCCTGGCAGTATAATATCCATATTTAATTTGTAAAAAAAGCTTTTAAAAGTCCCCACGATACCGGAGCTGAGAGTTGAAGGCTACATTGCTCAATTCCTAATGCACATATCCATCGAAAAGATTTTGAGGAGCTTGTTAATTAGAGAGCATATTACTGTTTCCAAGCATGCAACGCTGATGGGTTTGGGGTTTTTTTCCCCCAAGTCTGCTTAATCTGTGCAACTGGGTATAGTGTGGACCAAGATGTCATTAAGGATGCAAGGGAGGAAACGCAGAATAGATGTTGTCAGCTGGGTGCCAAGAAATTGTAGGCTCTGTAATGAGATGTCGTGAACAAGCCCAGAAAAATTAAAGGGGGGGGTTGTACTTCATACAGCTTTAGTACATTGGAATTTATTATATTTAATTGATTGTTGAGGTAGGGCAGAAGCTGTTCTGGAGATTTATAAGACTGAACTGAAAGACCAAAGGTGAACTGTAGGAGTGAGTTGTGAACTAACACGATGGCAGCGTGCCCCAGGCACCGCCTGCCCGCCCACACCTCCAGGGCAACCTCACCCAAAGGGGAAAAAGTTCTCAAGTGCAACCCTTAATTCTGCTGCTGACGTGCTGCCTCGGGTAATCAAACCAGAAAAGTGATCTTCAAAAAATTAATTGTAGCTTTTCAAAAGAATTTTATTAGCAACGTGCATCTTCAGGAGAGGAGCAAGAGCATCACAATCTGGGGAAAGTCTGTCTCACTTCCATTCCAACATTAAATTTGCTCATTTGGTGTTTTCTTCCTAATAGCTAATGACTAAACACCCGGCAAAGCGCCTTGGCTGTGGCCTCGAAGGTGAAAGAGACATCAGGGAACATGCTTTCTTCAGGAGAATCGACTGGGAAAAACTGGAAAACAGAGAGATCCAGCCACCTTTCAAACCTAAAGTGGTGAGTGAGCCGCCAAGTCCTTCCCTCGCACACGTCCCTGCAGCCCTGCCTTCCCAGGGCGGGGGGCTCACGCTGGCTTGATGCTGCTGCAAATCTGGGACATGTCTAAAATCAGGCAATTTGATTATGGCAGACCGGTCTGTAAATCTGCTAATGTTCTGGCACCTTGTAGCATAACCCCGTGTGCTTTGTTCCTTGCAAAAAAGCCTCTTGGTGGTTTGAGCCTTGACTTTGACAATCATGCGCTGCAGGAGAGGCTGGAAACAGTGAAAATTGTCATATTGACATCAGCCACTTGAGACATGTAATAACTGCGGTTCCCAGCTGTCTCCTGTGAGCAGCATCTAAATTCAGCTATTAAAGGGATCTGAATTATGGGGTGAATTTCCTCCACGGTGGGCTGCACAGCACAGGGGTTTGTATTCCCCATCCTCAAGTGACAAAACCCACATCCGCCACGTTTGCCAGAATAATCCGTGATGTATTTTTAATGCTCATTACTGGTTTGCACACATGTATCAGTAGGAATAGTTTAGAAATCCCAAGAAGTGAAAGATGTCCTTACCGTGAGAACTGTGTGCATGAATTTGAAGAACTGTATTTGTCAGTAGAGAATTTCTTTCAGCATGTACCGTGCTCTATTGACAGGCAAAGGAAAGTATTTGTGCACAAGAGTACAAGCTTTGAGGAACAGCTGTAAAATGTCCTACCATTGATCTTCATTCTCTATTATTTTTTTTGTTTCAAGTGGGATACGTAGCTGGCTGTGGCACTGCAGATACAGGATCGTTGGTCTGTACACGGATTTATTCACCGATACAGACACGCTGGTGTGGTGTCACAAACTAACAAACAGGGGGAGTCTGCTACCCGGTGGCAGAATATATTCCTCTCTTTTTGCATACAAATGACTTTTTCACATTGTCAGGAGAGGAGCTGCATGTTGAGAAGAGCTTTTCCCATGGTGTGGATTTTGCAGGCAGGGCAGAGTGTAAGTGAGCAAAGAGCAGGGAAGGTGCTGCCAGCGCTGCCGGTCCAGCGGGGAGCTGCACTCTTCAAAGCATGTTTTTATGGAAGATTTTCATTACATGCTTCTTGAGTCAAATTTAAAGCTGATCGTAAAGTAAATCTACTTTCACATCTGTAAGTTTTATTAGCTGAGGAACTGAGTGCTTAGACTCTCCTTGAAGTTATAAGTAGCACCAGCACGAAGGTACTAAGATCTTGAAGTCTGGTCTGGTTCCATCACAGCAGGTTCCGGGGCAGATCCTGGCTCCTGTTTAGAGCAGCTGTGCTCTCTCTCCACAGTTGTCATGACCTGTTTTGTTTACACAAGCTGCTATTAAAATACGCCAAGGCGTATTCACATGGAGCCTCACTTTCCCAGACAAAAATAATTTAAAATCCAAGTCTGATACTTACCCACCCTGCGTATAACTCAATTACTGTGATTGCTTATTCCATTTATATGGATTCTAGAAAGCAAAAAACACATGATCCTTAATCTGTTTGAAGATGTGAAATATTTATAGGCTTTGTTTGGGATGGGTTTTTTTCAGAAAACCTTTGTCGGTGCATCTTCACCAGGAGGTGCGTTGCTGCAGGAGTAACCCTGCTGCTTTGCACACAGGCACAGTTCTCACGCCAGCACTGAGCGGCAGATTTTGGGTCAACTGCTGGTTGGTTCCCTTCCAGACTGACATTTCACAGGCTATAGGCATGGACTGATCATTTGGCAAGAAGGACATTTTGCTTCTGTTTGTAAGTTTAGGAGTTCCAGGAGTCCCATCTTTTCAGTTCTGCTGTAGTACTGCATTAACACTCATGATAGCAGTGCTGCTCTTTAATGTGAAGACAAATACATAACTGAAGATGCAAATTTATCGATAAATTATTACATTCCCACACAAAAAATACCCAAATTTCACATAAGTTATTTCTTTGCCTCTGCTGGTATAAGCAGTGGTGAGAGGCTTAATGGGGTCAGGGACTTTGATTTCAAAATACAGCTTTTTTAATACCTTCCACTTCCTGGGGAAAAAAAAAAAAATTAGAAGAAAAAAGAGCATAATATCATGGAAGAATGATGTATATCTGTAGAATATCTTTTTAGCGAAAAGTCTTCCCTGTATAAAAAGCCCTTTTGTTGCTGCTCTGAGTTGACTGTATTGCCTCTAAATAAATTTGACGGTTAATTTGGGGTTACATCAGCTTTCATTCCAATGATGGAGAGTTTTCCTCTTGTCAAAGCTCCACTCTGTCCATTCTTGTTCTCCAGAGATTCTGTACCAAAATGCACTGGCTTCAGTGGGCACCAGGGTATTCGGTGAGTGCAGAACCCCGGGTGACAAAAGCAGACTACCATCAGCCTTTAACCATTGAAACGTTCCTCTGCTTGTGCTCTTCCAAAACTGAACAAGTGTCCTTCTGTGAGCCCTGCGGTCCCGTACCTGAGCATGCATTTTGCATCTGAAATAGAAACCAACTTGTGCCCAAGGCAGCAAAAGTTCTTTGCGGCTCAGATCAGGTGGCGTGTCCCAGTCCAGGTGCTTTGCAGGAAGATTGGAAACTAGGACTGAGCTGTTTTCAAGACAGCCAAACATCTCACCGTTGAATTCCTTTAACAGGCCCCTCTTCGGTTGGTTTCTTCTATAAATGTGCAGCTTTATTCGCGTTACATTAGTTCAGAAAAATCAATGTTTAATATTGGTCTATTTGACAAGCTATCTTCTACCCTTTCCACGTTATCCTCCAAGTCTGAAGATAATAGGGTAATGTTGTCCTCTAAATCCACATGTAGGCATATGGTAGGGAAGGATAGAGAGGGAAGGGTCAGGGACAACAGGAAGAAACATTCAGTGTTTTTGCCGTACAACCACACTTTCTTGGCAGATCATAGAGTGGTTTGGGTTGGAAGGGACCTTAAAGATCATCCAGTTTTAAGATAAGCAGATTTCCCAGTTTCCTTCAGACCTCTCCACGTTATCCAATGCCTAGTTTTCCTCAGATATACATTTTTTCTTGCACCCAAGCTAATTTTGTTCTGGTCCCACCTTCATCCTTTTTAACTTACCTCTAATCATACTTCCCTGCCTTTCAAGTGTTTTCTGCGTTACTCAAAACCACCCTTTCCACGAGCCTGATTTCTTTTGTTTTCTGTTTGGATGAGTTGTGTTCAGCGTGTAGCTGTACCTAACCCCCCTTCTCGGCTGGGCTTCAAGAGACGACACATTTATTCTCTTAGACAAAAAAAGGAGGAAACCTGTGAGAGCACGTTTTTTAATGGGGACCTGTTCCCAGGATGCGCTCCCTGCTGTCATTTCTGACTTTACGTGAGTTTATAGGCTGTATAATGAAGAATCAAAGCATATAAATGAATTACATTAAGCTTTCTGCAAATCGTAAAGGAAATGGAGACTAACACCAAAATCTAATTTTGCATCGTAAAGGTTTTAAGAAGAATGAAATAACTTGACAGATAAAGTATCTCATGTCAATACATGTCCATAAAACTATTTTATTTTTCCTTTCCTATCCCAGTAATTCTGAGTATTTAAGCCTCTTTACCTCATCACCTCATACTGATGGATGGAAACTTTTCTGACTCTGTTTTTCATCAGAATTCATCTTTTAAATCTTCTGTGTTTGCCTGCAATTTTTTGTTAAAATAACTGAAAATAAAATTTTTTCTTAACTACTCCTAAGAGGTGAGGGAAGGTCTTGCATGTGTCCTAAAAAATCTGCAAAAAGCTGGAACTGCTAATGTATCGCTGTATTTTTTCAGCCTTTTTTCTTTTTTTTTCTTGCAGTGTGGCAAAGGTGCCGAAAACTTTGATAAATTCTTTACACGAGGACAGCCAGTGTTAACACCTCCGGATCAGCTGGTGATTGCGAACATCGACCAAACGGATTTCGAAGGGTTCTCTTACGTCAACCCCCAGTTCGTCCACCCCCTTTTACAAAATGTAGCATGAAACGGCAGAACAGGAACAAATCCCACAACAGGGGGAACGGTCCTTAACCCTACCATTTTTAGGCTTTTGCCTTGCTGATTCCATTTGGGCCTGAAAATTGTAGGGTTAGGAAGTGCAAGATGGGGGAAAAGGCCACTTATTCAGGATTTTGGCTTTGCAACAGTGATGTTGTCTTAATGGGAGAGAAATTAGTGTACGGTGCCCACTTACCCTTCTGGAAGTCACCACTGACTCATCTAAACTTACCCATTTTTTGGTATGTTATATCTTTTTGTAACTTCCCGCTGTCCTTTTGCTCCCTTTTCCATTCTGCTGTGTTTGAAATAATCAAACACATGCTCTGAAAAAAAAAAAAAAACAACAACCCAGCCTTGAATATTTAGCCCATCCGTGTGGATGCTGGGAGACAGGACCACTCCTCCCTTCTCTTCCCGGTGACTTTGGGGACATCAGCAGCACAAGAGACTGAAACGGCACCAGGGAGGAGAGGCATTGCAAAAAAATGGTTGAAAGGAGTTGTTTTGAAAATGTGACAGAAAAAAGTTGGGAGGTGGTGGGAGGGGGGATAAAATCCAGTTAGACCCTGAGGCTTCGTGAAGCCGTCCTGTAAGGAACAGGAAGTTTAAACACACTTCAGCGGTGGCCAGATCTCTAGGATCTTCGCTAAGTAGCATGTGAGAAACTCAAGGGTGAAATTTTTGTCTTTAATAATAATAATAATAATAATAGTAATAATTTTAATAATATTTTTGTGAATTTTAATCTCCATGAGATTATTCTGTGATCCAGGGTGCCATTGTTTGTTCAGTTAATTTAATTTACACCCCTCCTCACGTTTACTGTTAACCGGTACTAATACCAATATTCTACTATGAAATTTGTTAACCTGGATTGTAAAACAAAACTGTAATCCCTTAAATCTTATTTACGTGTGTTTATTTATAGTCTGCAGTACAGGGCAGTAAATCAAAGAAAGCATTATGTACACTAAATTAGCAAAAAATGCAACCCCAAGTGACTCCTGATTTCTCCAGAATAACTCATGAAAATCAAGGGAGATTTAGTCTTAAAATAATCAGTTTTAATTCAGAAAACTTGGGGCTGTAGAATAGCTTGAAAGAAAAAGCACCTAGAACTTGTTTTATTGATAGAATGGAATTTAATACCTTTTACATATGCTTCATGCAATGAATTTTGCATGTTTAGTAATAACTCTTAATAATAAGGGTTAATAATAAGCAGATCTATATTATTGACATAATCGTATCAAGCATAAAGAGTATTATAAAAATTTTATAAAACAAATTGTGCTTTATTTGTGAAAGTTCTTGTTCTGAATGACATCATTTAGATTTAGCCGAATGTTTTATTGTTACTGTTTTGGTTTTTACTTTAGGTTTTGGATATTGTTAATGGCTTAGGGTATAAGATCTTTTTTTAAAAGTAGATCTACTTTTAAACAATAATTGCTACCTGCAGGTTTTATACGAGGTTCAATTAGGCTTTCATGTCACGTCTGCTTATTACTTACAGAGAGGGAAATAGACTTTATTTGCAATGATCAACACTGTAATTAATGCAATCTTCTCCTCTCCTATCACTTAGATAAAAAATTTTGATATTTCCTCTTACAACTTACTGGAAGATATTAATTCAAATATCAGTAAATAATTTTGTGCATATTTTGGTTTTTGTTACAGCATGTAAAATAGTAGTCGGTGCATTTTCCTTTTTTTTTTTTCCCCTTCTGCCTTGTTAACGTTAGCAGCCATGGGCACTTTTTGTCTGTCAGATGTGCATGACGATGCCAGAAGCATGATGTCTCTGTTGCTGCATGCAGACTGATTACAATTTTTCCAGCATGTGAACATATTCAAAAAGTAAGATATTTGCCATAAAAGACTTAAATTTCTACTAGAATATGTAACCGGGGCGGGTGGGAGGGGAATCTACTTTCTAATCATCTTTTATGACAATAAAACATGGAACCTGTGCCAAAGATTCCGGTAGAAAGATCCAATCCTGCAAACTGGGAGCAAAGTGGATGGGGTTGGCTTATGGGGTGACCCATGGTGGAGTGGGAGAGATTTTGAGAAAAACGTGGTTGGATGCGCACGGCAATGGTGTTGTGCTTCTGCACCCCTGGTGCCCGCCGAAGCCGTATTTTTGGTGCCTGGGACGTGTGATTTGCAACACTGCAGAAGTTTGGCTTTTGCCCAGTCGTGGTCCTTTTGCAGCCCCAGCTCCCAGCAAGGAGCATCTCCCCGGTCCGAGTGAGCCAGCGTTAATGAGTGAACCCCACACCGCTAACGAGAACGCAGCTGTTGCCTACAGAAACAGAACTCACCATTTTTAAAAGGTTTTAGGAGTAAAATTTTTAAACCATTCTGTGTCAAACACTTGATCAGCCAAGTCTGGGAGTTCATTTTTTTCTTTGTGTTTCATATACTTCTAAAATTATGATATTCACCATCAAGCGCATGGACTAGTGCAGCGTTCAGGACTGTTTATGTTTTTCTGAATATCATTAGCCTGCCATATTTTAGGAAGATCTGGATATTCAACAGATGACTGAGGCTCAGGTTTTGAGTAGGGAAGGGGCTCTCAAGGAAGTCAGTCTGCGGAGAGGCGGCATGACGAGGGTTTTAAGAATGTGAAGTGAAGAAGAGACTTTTGAAAAAGGAAAATACAAGAAGAAATAGCAGCACACAAGGTTTTGCAGTAAGAAAAGCAGGGCAGGGGCAGAACTAAACCAAGCCAGAAGCAGGCGGGAGATCCCACGGGCGGACATTCCCAAACAGTTCTGGTTTTCCTGATGAAACAGGAAGGTTTCTTAGGCACTTGCATTTTCTCCCCAGTTTTTCTGGTGTAGAAGCAGGAATTCCTCTTCAGCATTGTTCCCTCAAGTTCCTGAGCTTGCGCCATCTCATGTCATCTTGTGTAGGTGTCTGTAACGCTTCCGAAAAGGTCCAGTGAGCTCCTGGGTCCTGCAGGGACAGGACAGGGCTGCATAAAGCGGGTCAGTGGGATTGAAGGCTTGCAGTACTCCTCAGTGCTCTGTCCCATGCACTTGGATGTGAACGCTCACGCTTGGACCAGCCCTTTGAAGAGAACTCCTCGTGGCTTGCTTATTATCCAGAAACTCATTAATTTCTTTTTTAATACCAATGTTATGTATATAGTATTTTTCACAAGATCTGACTTTCTAGAGAACATGTATCAACAGAGAAGAGCTGTTAGAACTCCTTGTCTTTCAGGTGTATTCAGTAGCAACCATGATCTGAACACTCACATTATTATAAAGATTTCTGAAAGTAAAATGGGAAATTACAATGCACTGAAGCTTTGGGAGCCGTGTTTCTGTCCCGTGTACGCTCAAGTCCCGAGGGACTCTGGAGCAGCCCCATTCCCGCTGCAGGAGGCACGGGTCTGCCACGTAAACCTTCCAACCTGTTTTCAGGGATTATATGGGACTGAACTGGCTTCTAGGCACATTTTTTCATTATTCAGGCATCTGGGCGTCTTCATCCACCTCCGAGTCACCACAGTGGGGTGGTGGGTTCCCAGGACAGCCACGTCCCCACCAGCCAGTCTCGGTGTTCTTTGCACATACATGAGAAGGAGAGAGCACATTCCCATAATAAAATATTCCTCCTTCATCCAATTTAGAGGAGAAATGCAATTGAACTTTCTGATCCTTCATTCTTTCCAGAAAAGCAATTGAATTTGCTTTTACAAACTGAAGAAAGTTCTTCTGGAAATTGGCTGTTAGTTTAAAAGAAACTCATCGTATTTAAATGCTGTTGGCCTTTGAAATCCATTCTGTCTTTTGGGGTGAATTCAATTGAATAATGGAGGGCTCCTGTAAAATTAATAAGGTCAAGTGAGAGAGGAGCGTGTCTTCTAGCTGGAAAGTTGACGTGTCCAAGGGCTGGCATTGAGTGGTCCCACTTGGAAGGTCTGTTTTCTCAGCTGGTGCATCCAGATGCAATCCCAGTGAAACGCCGCAGGAGACACATGCAGTTAGCAGAGGGGGAAGAGCCTCTTTATCAAGCAAAACACATAATTGGAAATAATAATAATCCAGTAATAAAGCTTTGACATGGGTAGAAAGCACATTTACAGTATTGAGTTTACAGTGGGCTTTCGGACCTGCCACAAAACTTCTGGAAACATTTAATGTGGTTTTCAGATCCTTCAGTCATTGGCATAAATTGTCGCACATGGGTTTTGTCTCTTTGGTAACGTGAGTGTCGGCTCGAGGCGATGCGTTGTCCGCGTGCTGTTCAGTAGGCAGGCGCTGAGCTGCGAAGCAGTAAAATAGGAGACAAACTAAAGCACTTTTTTCCTCCGCTTCACACTCTTAGATGGGATCTGAAATAGTTCAGCTGAAGAAGTAAATAAGAATTGACTCCATAAACACGTATGGTTTCATACCATCGAGTAACTGTGCCAGTAATGATTGGTAATTAAATAGCCTTACAGTGAATAATCACCATGCACTACAGCCCTCCTGCTCCTAGGAAAACCTTGAGAGGGAGAGGGCAAGTGATTACCCTCTCTGCCTCAGTTACCTCATCTGTAAAATGGGCATAATAATACTCACAGGGAAGTGTTAATGTTTCTAATACAGTTTTAACCTGCAAAGAGTTGTGTAGCTATTATTATAATTTTTAATATTAAATCAGCTTATTCAATTTGCATGGTATTGCTGGATATACCGTGCTATTTCTACTTTTCTATAGAACTTTAGTAATTCTGCTGAAAGTATTTAAAGAGAAATAAAATCGGATCTGATACGTTTCTTACAGATAAGTCCAGCTTTTGTTAACTGGAGTCAGGGTGCGGTGGGGAGACATGCTTGCTGACTGTGTAGGTCAGCTGCACTTACCTCTTTTCCACTTGCTGAGATTTCTGTGTGCAATTGAAAAATTCCATGTAAGTGGAAGTCTTACAGAACTGATTATTGCAGGGTGGGATTCCCTATGGGTACATACAGTCAGCACAGCTGTTTTCTAGAAACATTTATACTGACTCCTGCTGAAGGAGAAGCGATGTTCCTCATAGAGCCGGTCCATCCACGACAGGTTTCTTCTGTTGATATTTCGATGTGTTCCTGTGTCATGTATCTTCATCAGTTTCTTGTCTTTGTGTGTGGCACCATAATTCAGATTTAAAGAAAACTGTCCTAGAAGCTATGTTTTTTCTTTCATTAATGTCAGTTGACCAAAAAATAAAAATCAGCCTTCTATTAATTTTTGACTCTGGCATGCAGGGAGAGTAGCAGCAGCACTGATGGCTCGCCCCAGCCTCTTCCGTCAAAGCTCATTTCTCCCTACGGAGAGTCTACAGCTGGTGTTACATTCATTTTGTAATCGTAAGGTGGCAACAGGAACATTTTACTAGAGAGAAAAATTATGTTTCTGATCTTTATCAACTTTTTCCTAAGAACTGTTTGAGTTGTATTTGTTTTCCTTCTCTTTGAACCCTGAGAGGCAGTCCTGCCGATGGCTCCGTCCTTCCCGAGGTTCCACTGCTCCTGGCTTGGCCTCCCAGGGCACCCAGCGGAGCCGAGGCTGCACTATCCAGCACTAAGCCCCTAAGCCCCAATTCAGCAAAAATATTAAGTCTGTGCTCACGCCTGTTGCTGCTCAGCAGGGCACAGACGTTTGGGCTTCCCTTTGAGCGGTGCAGCTTCCCATCGCGTAGCAGTCGCTGGAGTTTGCTCACCCAGGTGCCTTGCTGACTTGGGGCAGAAAAAAATGTTCTTGCAGCGATAATACAAATTTAATCTGTGGCTTGTTCCCAAAGCCTTTCCTTTATTCTCTCGTGTGCTATTAAAATGAACGTAAGAAAAATAATTTCAATGAAATGAAGCTTGTTGCCTCTTTTAAATCTGCGTTTCCCAACAGGTGTATGATTTTGAATGATGATACAGAGCACACCTGAAACTTTTTAAAATTATTCCGTATTATTTTAATGGTTTTTTTTAAACAGGGAGTAATCCCACCTTGAACTCATTCATATTTTTTAATATTATTTTAAGACCCAAAGTTGGTATTTATAAAGAGGAGAACTTTTTTTATTTTCTTGTCATTTATCTGCAAGATGCTACCAGAAAATTTGGAGAGGCCATTCATTTTTCAAAAAAAAAAAAAAAATTCATTGGAAATACAGTGGGCAAGACTGATGTATAAATTACAGCATCTTTCTTTTCTTAATTCTCAGTATCTTCAATCTTTGTTTGCATGGAATGCTTTTGTTAAATATTAATTGTAGTTTCCAAGCAAGTGTGTATGAATAAAAATACTGATCATTACGTTGTGAGAGTTTGCTCTGCCTTTATGAAATTCCATTTCAAAATTCACTCCGCGGAGCCCGGAGGCTGCAGAGGTTACGGCACGATCCGCCGCAGAGGTTGCCCAGATCCAGGCCTTCATTCTCCACCCATACACAGAATTTTAACCCAGGACCTTTTTTTAATTCCTGTTAATAGAGAAAAAGATGCTTAAGTGGGGAAATGATACGCCTGTAAGAGGATTTTGGCATGCGGAGAGGTGAGCAGGCAGCTCGGTGTCACGGAGCCGCTTCGGGTGTGGATGCCACGGGGAAAAGCGTCACCGGAAGGGACACGGGGTCTCAGGTTGGAGGGTCTGGTTCAAAGCTTGATGCGTGACCTGCTGGTGGAGGGATGTGCCCTCCTTAGCAGTTAAACCCAAGAAAACTCAAACTTCCCTTTCTCCCATCCATGTATGCGTGAGCCCTGTGGTTCCTTCCACCCTCTGCCGCTTCTCCCTGGGAAGAGGGTTTGTTTCATGGTGGTTAATGACGCTCAGGGGCCACCTCTGCCGTGAAATACTGGGGTTCACACTCCTGCAGGAGAGGACACGACCTCCCAGCCCCACCAGCCGTACTCACCCTGATTCCAGGCACTTGCCTCATTTAGTCTGACAACGTTTTATTTTCAAAATGTGAAAGCAATGGACGAATACTGTGGCAGCCTGACAGAAAACATCTTTTTTCTGCTTGGTCTCAGATGGGTTGAATCTTGTGCTAATTCAATAATCGGGTGAGCTTAATTTGCAGAAAAGTCTGGCTGAGTTTGCCCAAAGGAATGGCTGAAATTCATTTTTTTTTCATAGCGACAGCGCTTCCAGGCACGAGCTGGCTGGGGTTGGTTCTGCGCCTTCGCTGCCCTTGGGGTGGAGATGGGCTCCTGGGTGAAGGAGAGAGAACTCGTACAAACTGGGCATTTTTGTTTGAGTTTTTCTAAGCAGGCAAGATTAGGCTGGTCATCCTTGGGAAAAGTAAGAGTTAAAGAGTTCTGCAGGAGAGGATGAATCCCTCTGAGCCAGCCGCATCCCATACAGGAGAGTGTTTCCATCAGGAATGCTTCCAGCACCCAGAGCTCCGTAAATCACAGCAATTACTCGTGGCCACCACCCCCAGCCAAAGGCACGTCCTCCCTCTCCCAGCCCCAACTTCTCTTTAAAAAGTGGGGTATTTGACTTAGAAATCTCAGGATATTTTCACAAACCCGGTATGTGCATCGCAAATGTAACCACCTCCTCTGGGAGCTGCTAGGGCAGCTAAAACGGTGGCTGCATTAATTAACCAAAGGTAATTATAGTCCTACCAGCTTCAGCAAAGGCCACCTTTGCTGCTTGGCTGAAAAAAAGCCCTGACTGAGCCCTGGGGAGCGACAGCAAAGCAAAGACAAATCAATGAGGGTCCCAAATAGAGACAGCTCTTGGCACGTGTGGGTGGGTTGTCCTCGAAAGGGTGTTTCCCCAACTGCATCTGTCATGTGTCACCTTCCCAAAGTGATGCTAAACCCAGAGAAATGGGGATCTGACCGGCAGAACGGGCGGTGGCAAGTCTGGACCCACTGAATTACCTGCAAAGGGGTTTTTTTCCCTGTTTTTTCCTGGCTTTCCCCAAAGAGGAGCATGAAATGAGGCGGATCTCATGGGAAATGAGTCAACGCTGTCTCCTCAAGGGACCTGCTGCGCTGGCTGCCCGGGTGACAGTGTCAGACACCAGCTGCCACTTCCAGTGTTCGTTACTGGTCCCTGAGTCAGCGCCCAACATCCCACCTCGGGAGATGTTGCACAATCTGATGAAGGGGTGGAAAAAAACTCCAAAACCAATTTAAAGTGTAATACCCAAGTGAGAAAAAAAAAAAAAAAACAACAAACCACAACCCTGCGATGGAAGTTTGCTTAGAAGTGTTTGAAATCTTATTCTCGCCCAACAAGGCTGGGAAAATCACCATCTCTCTCCGCCAGAGCAGAGCCTGTGATTCCCGTGCTGGGGATGAATTTCCCTTTCCTCGGAGGGCTCAGACTCCCCACCTGCAGCTGGGAGCAGAAGAAATTCAGCCGCTCCCCAAAGCACTGGCAGCGTGGCCATTTGCTGGGCTGGTGACGGGGCTTTTAGTGTCACATCAGGTATTTGGCCCATGTCTGGATACTGCAGAGGATGCGGTGGGAGCACACGGTGGGACTGTGCCTCTCGGGAGCACGGGGTGCACATGCTGGAGTTACTGGTGAGTAGCTGGGTCACTGCAAACTTCCCATTGGAACTGTTTCTGAAAGGAGCTGGGGTTTGGGAGGCTGTGTGCACACACTGATGATTCCTGCGTTAGTTTAATGAGAATTAATTCTCCACTGCTGCCCCGCAGGGAGGCAGAGCCGGAGCTGCTCAGGGGGGTTTGCAGTGCCGGGGGAGCTGGCGATGTTCCTCGTTTCTACCAGACCGATGGCTTTCCCCTCGGTCGTGTTGGCTTTTCCCACCCCTGCCCTCCCGCTGCTGCGAGTTCCGGCGCACGGGTGACCCTGGTGAGTGGGGATGCTCAGGGGATCGGGACACTCAGATATTTGGAGCATTTCAGCCACTGGCTTTGCCCAGGACAAGCTGGTTTTCAGGAATTGGCTTTTTACCAAATCTCTGCTTATTCCCCGCTTGCCACTTGCGTGCGGCTCCAGGAAGCACATGTCCCTGGGCAGCCAGGACACAAACCAGTTATTTCTCAGGTTACAAACCAATGTTTGGTCCGTATCTGTGGTATTTTTCTTTCATCCATCCCCTTATCTCTATTTATCTCTGTATCTGTATTTCAAGGCCAGGCTGGATGAGGCTTTGGGCAACCTGGGCTAGTGGGAGGTGTCCCTGCCCATGGCAGGGGATGGCACTGGGTGGGCTTTAAGGTCCCTTCCCACCCAAACCATTCTGGGATTCTCTGATTCTCTCACTCCTCTGTTCAGAGCCTCAGTGCCTGTAACAGGCAGACTTCTCACTCCACATCAAAACACTCCACACGTTATATTCAGCTTCATTAAAGCTTCAACATTCTCGGTGACACCTCCAGAAACACTCTTCTTTTAACAGGATTCATTTGCTTCTCCTACAAGTGTAACGGTGTCTGAGGCACTGATTAGGTGTGATTCCAGGAAAAATCCATCAGAAGTGGTTAGAAAAGCAACCAGCAATGAGTGCAAGGGCAGAAGGAGGGAAAG
>NW_010117770.1:146416-151209 GCF_000699245.1 Pterocles gutturalis
AGAGCATCCCAAAACTCCTTGGATCAGTTCCCAGTCCTTTTGGGATAAGCCATTTAGCATTCTTGCGCCTGATTGCCTCTAATGTCGTTAAAAGATCGGTAATGAATTTCAGTGCTATATAAATCATATGGAAAACTATTACCCTTAATACGAGCGTTATGAGGCTTTAATAATTAATGGCATCTAAACTGCTTTCCAAAACATGACCTTTTAGATCCGATTGCCGTGGGCAGAGCTGTCCCTCATCCTGCAAGCAGCCTGTTTCCCAGCCAGCCGGGATGGCTCCGACGGGGAACCTGGACGGGTCCCAGCCCCAGCGACTGGCTGTGAAAGGGGGTGTGCTGCCGGTACCCCCGCTCCTTTTGCACTGCCAGCATCTCGTCTAGCTTTTCTCATTGAAAGGCACTGCCCGCTCACAGGGTGAAGCACTGGGGGGGATGTGGGCACTTCATCCCTTTCAAACCCCTTCCCTTCATTGGGGGGGACATGGGACGGGCAGGCTGGGACAGCAGTGCCACCGCAGGGGCTAAGGGATGCAAACAGCTGAGCTGCTGGGGCAAAACTCCTGAACTTGCACATCCTTAGCTTTTATTAGCTCAAATTAGACCCATATGATTACAGAGGGGATTTTAATTTAAATAAAGTGTAAAACTTCCGCTCACACGTGCGCCTTTGTTGCTCCGTGAGTCAGAGCATCTCTGGCTGTGAAAGGCTCTGCAAGTTTTTTTGGGTTTTTGCACAGCATGTGGGTGTGAAGATAAAAATAATGTTGCACCTCTCCTTGTGCTTCCTCCCAAGCAGCGGCTCCAGGCAGAGGGATGTGCAGGAGAGTCAGCAAACGGAGGTTCAGCTCCAACAGCCCACAGGAGTTAATCCCTTTAATTCAGCCATGGCACAAGTGGGATGGTAAAACCCTCCCTGGAGAGGGGAAAGCAGCTGGTGGTCTTTGGTGCCAGGAGTTTTGCCTTTTTTCCTACTTGGAAGTTAAAAAAATAATAATATCGCTGCTGGGATAAGGAGCAGACGTTGTACAAGCATGTGCTGACTCCTGCCATGGAACAGGACCCACTGGAGCACCCCATCCCGAGGTCACATCCCATCCCGAGGTCACATCCCGCTGAGGATCCCAAACCCAGGCTGCCAATGCCAGTTGTGCCATCCAGTGCCACATCTGTCCTGCAAACAGTCTCCCATGGAAAGAGAAAAATCTCAAAATCTCTCTAGCGAGTGGTTCCCAACCTTCGTGAACCACAGGGATGGCAGCGGGGCGGCAGTGGGTGCCCCCGGGGTCATGCTGAGGCTGCTGCGCATCTCCTCTGTGCTCTGGCATCTCCCCAAGCCGTGCTGCCCACGAAATGACAAAAAATAGCAAAGCGCCGAGGCAGCTGGCGGGGAGCATCGTCACCTCCCACACGAGCCACAGCAGCTCCAGCATCGTGGCGCCAGTTCACTGCATCTACCTGCTCCCGCTCCGCTTTCCTCGAGCAAACGCTGTGATTTCTGGCTGGTGCAGAATTTCCCATCCTCTGCCCAAAACACTCCCACCAGCCTGGTGTACAATAAAGTTGGTCGATAGCTGTTGTCCGACGCCAGACCAGAGCCGTGCGTGGGCTCAGGGGTGGCTGTGGGGCAGATTCACAGTCTGAATAATTCAGCGTGGGGCAAATTAGGGGGAGTGGGAGGGGGCAAACCTGATGTTTCCATCAGTTCATGGCCCAGGTTGCCAGGACCAGGCAGGTTATTGTATAAAATCCTGGGTATCTTCTGCTGGAAGGGAAAAGACCAGGAAAAAGGCTCCCTGCAGATGTCACCTGCAGGAATTACGCACTTGGAGCTAAAAGGAGCCGGGAGCTCAGCACCCTGCAGCACTGCTGACAGCCCAGGGAGAGAATTTGTATGTAAATAATAGTAAAAGTAAAGAATTGCTGCTGGTCTGTGCAATCTCTCCTTACTAGTAAGATTGAACTTGTGTGCATCCTAAAAGCTGTCTGCTCTGGTGTCCATGGAGCTCCGTGCTCCCACTGGTGGTGTACGTGGTGGGAAAGGATGCTCCCCCAGCACGGGGGACAGCAGAGCTGCTGCAGCCGGGTCGGGCTGCAGCCCTGCAAAGCCTGGCACAGCTGGAGGACCTGATGTGGGAGATCCCACCAGGCTCCACTCGCCCCACAGGTGCTGCAGGGGAAGATCCTCGGCTCAGCGGGACAGAGGGAAAAGTGGGGAGGCCAAAGTGATGCTGCTCTGGCAATGGTGAGGTGGCACCAGATGGTGTTACATTAAAAAAGTAAAAAAATAAAAAATAAAAGGTTGTTTGCAGGATTTGGCAAAGTCTTGCCCCAAGTTTTAGAGGATGCTGATAAAATGCAAAGTGCTAATTGCCCTGCCTGGGACTGCCACGCCAAGCTCCCTGGAAGGGGTTTCCACTTCATCTTCCCCATCTCTGCCATCAGCAGGGAGGCAGGTGTTTGGGGAAGGAGTTACGGAGAGCTGCTGGTGAGGTAGGAGAGCTCGGCCACACTTCTGGGGCTGTGCAGGGGATTCGGGTGGAATCGCCGGTGCCCTCTCGCAGCCTGGCCCCGGGATGCCAGTGGGAGATGCTCCTGGTGTGAACGCTGGCATCGTGCACGCGCTTCACCACGGCAGAAGAAGCAGCAATGGAAAATCCATCCGAGTGTTTTAGGCTAAGTACATTTGCATAGAAGCAAAGGGGAGGGGGGGGAGACACTGAAGCCCAAAATGTGTGTTTCTAATTGATTACATGCATGGCTGCTGGGGGCCTCTCACACTGTAATGGTTAATTATGTCACTGGCTTTACACGCTTCAGCCTTTATTCGTGTCGTATTCAAATAAACCTGCACCGTGCCCGGGCAGCTAATAGAGCAGATTGCCTTGCTGCAGAAAAATGAAGGTCTGCTTTGTTTTATTGTTTTGTTGTGATTTTTTTTTAACAGTATAGAGAAAATTAAAATGATGAACAGCCAATTACTGTATTAAAATAATGTACCCTGGCAAAAGATTATGAACATCCGGGTCTAGCCTGCCTCTTGCAGCTTTTTAACTCTATTGGTAATTCCCTGCTGATCAGCTCCATCCCAGGGAATCTTCCTCCTCCTCCTCCCTGGAGTTGTGTGGGGCCAGTGGTCCTGGAGGGCATCACCCCTTCCACCGCCTTTTTCCAGTGCAGGATCCATTCTGCCAGCTGAATGCCTGCCCTCTGCTTACTGTCCATCCCCTGATGGATTTGCTGCCTCCAAGTCTTCCTCAAATGTGAATGCGAGGTACTAGATACCTTTGGGGTTGTTTTGAGAGCTCCAGCTGCAAGGAGGGATGCACTGGAAGATGAGTCTTTGCACCGCCAGCCAGGTCTGCCTTAGGGGCTGAGAGGTGAGCCCAGGAAAACATGCTGAATTCACCGTAATTTAACTGTCGCTGTAATTTTGTGCAAAGGAACACATGCAGAGGTGTGGTCCCGCAAAGACAAATAACCAGTATGCTCTGGCTGCCAGCTGGGGCCCTGCTGGGAGGCAGGATTCCACCCACCTGGATCTCACGGGGGTTTCACTGCATTAGGCTCCACCATGTTCTGGTTGGAGAAATCAACACTCATACATCTGCATCAGTTTGATTATTTCTATAAATCAAAACAGGGCTCAAGGAGCCAGACCACATGGCTCCATTGGCTTCAAACAAGCCATCTAACCAACACCTCCACGTCTGATATCTCACTTTATTTTGAATTATTCTATTTAAGATATTCCTGGTTTGCTAACTGATGATGTCTCGGGCAGGGATGTGGCACATCCCGGCCACAGCTCTGGGACTTGGTGAGGCATTGTCACAGTAAGCACAATGCATGGGTAAAGCTGTGCAGAAACTATACCCTAGTACTTATTAAAGACTAAGTTTATTAGTCTTATAATTAATGACTTGCTTTTGCTGTTCTGCTGCTGGGACACCTCAGCAGTGCCTTCCCCGGAGCCACCCTGCTGTCCTGTGCTGCTGTCACCGCCCGGCTGGAGGAGCGACCCTCCCCTGTGCAAACCCCTTGCACAGAACAAGCTCTCGCTGCAGAAATTCCCATACAAATCCAAGCTTCAGGGGCCACGACGGTGGCCACGAGCTGCCCTGGGCCCTGCTGTCTAGGCTGGCAGCTCATGGTGCAGCCGTCACCTGCACGGTGTGTGCCCCTCTTCTTGTCCTTCCCACTGTATCCCAGTGTCCCATTGCTGGACACCCTGACAGAGCCGTGTCCTTGCTCTTGGCTCTGCTGCTGATTTTCTCTGTGTTTTGGCTGAATCACTCGGTCTGGCGGTGACTTCCAGAGCCCGCAGCATCTGCCCCTGTGTCCCTCTCTCCTTTAGCCCTGGCTTTCTCCCTGCCCTGGTCTGAGCCCTGCCAAGTTGGCATTCTCCAGCGTGCTGGCTCGCTGCCCTCCCATCCTCCCTGCTGTCTGCCGTGTCCTTAGATGTGGATTTGTCTGACACTGGTGGCTGGAGCCGATTTTCCCTTCCCCAGCTCCCCAGTGAGTCCTGACCTGGGGACTGCAGCCCACCTGGCCAGCTCCCGCCCTGCGTTTCCAGGTGGGGGGCACAGAGGGACTGGGGGTGCGTGGAAGGGAGGATGCCCAGAGGGGCAGGGGCAATGCTGGCTCCCAGCCCTGCCCCGGTGGTAAACTGGAGCCCCCGGCTGCAACTGGGGGACTGGGGACAGATGGAGGGAAGGGGGAGGAAGGGATGGAGGGAATGGATGGGACCAGAGGGGGGGAAAAAGAAAAAAAAAATTAAAAAAGGAGGGG
>NW_010117771.1:0-2294 GCF_000699245.1 Pterocles gutturalis
AATATTAAATATTTCATATTTATTTTACATTTTCCATAAATCTAGAGAATGTGTTTATTATCTTCATATATTTGAAGATGGAATATCCCTGTTTAGTCAGTCACTTGCTTATAGATGTACATCTGCCAAATTCACATTTTATTAATTACAGGACAAATAATATTTTCAATCATGAGTCTTTGAAATTAGCATAATTTCTTATTTGAAATTAATGTTGACTATCCACTTGATGTTAAGTTAGGGTGATAATCCTGCATTCAAACCAAATTGCTAGGTCTGATGCTTAAGTCTGCAGTGGCTTTGTATGTATAGAAATGTTTTTCACAGCCTTTCCTCCTCTAATGTAAATCAGGCAAATAGTTATTTTGTTGTCTTTGCTCTGGATTTTCATCATAGATGTTTATTCTAAGCCCAAACTTTTTGAAAAACAGTATCAATGATACAAACATTTGCAAGTGTTAAAGGCTTGCTTTATTTTCCATATTTCAGGATATACTGGAAATATAACCATAGTAGATTAAGCTACTTCCTTACTATTTTCTCTTATCCTTTCTCTATTTTCCCTCAAGAATTTCTAATTCGTAATTATTTGTAGTCTTTCATTCACATAGGTAGTACCATCACTTTCAGTGTTAAGGGCACCATATTAGCTATCTTTGGAGTATCTGTCTCCCAGAATTGTCCATTATCTGTAGAATTTTTCAGTGTGTTGACTGCTAACTCCCCGTCTGAGTACTTTTCCTGACCCTATGTTCTACCCTATCATCATTAAATCTGCCCCAGAACAATGCGTGCGTATATGGTGGAGAGTAGGGACTGGCTTGCAAGTACTTACTTGTGTTTTTTTGTGGTGAGAACAGAAAAATTACCTTAAATGTATATTTAGAACTACAATAAAAATTTTGAATCAGTTGCTGAAGAAATTAAATTATCTAGAAATATAAAAACGTAAGTTCAATGATGGGAGCTTCTTTCCTACAGAATTGTGAGTTGCAATGCTGGATATAACTTTCTTGTTCATGCATTCTTACTTGTAGCTAGTTCATTACTGCTTTTCCTTTAGCACAAGTATGTAATAGTTATCAAATATGTCAAACACCAAATGTTAAGGCTTATCTAGAACTATAGTCTAATTTGGTTTCTTTATTGAAGTCGAGGATGCACAGAGATCAAATCACATATATTACAGTGTTTTATATTTAAGCTCAAAACTTGACACATAGGACTATACAAAACTAACTTTTCCATTTAGGAGAGAAAATGCTCCACTACACAGATCAACCAGTTCTTTAGAAATGTGTCATTTTTATGGTTCTAATGTTTCCTTTTTCTCAGTTTAATTCCTCTTTTTCATGTTTGATTTGTTTCTTCAGCAAAAAAGTTCGCCTCTTTCACTGTGTGCATTCTTGTGTGCTAATGCTGTTTCCCACTGACTGATATGCCTCAGTGTCCTGGCAGATTATTTCATATATTGTAAGATTATTTCTGGATCATTGTATTCTTGATAATACAGGATGTTAGGATCAGCTGTACTAAATCCTGAACAAAGCAATGTAGCCTGGTCATTTTATATTTCAAATATCATTAAAAAGGCAATCAAAAGAGTTCTATTCTAAAAATGGGAAGAAATAGTAATGATAAAGGCTGTTTCTTTTGAAAAAAATAATCAGGAATAGGCAAGTGTGTAGTCATAGAACTAGCTAATGCTGTACTGCATGTAAAAACTAGTGACTGAACAATTCAGTGAGCTGACCAGTTAGATTTATGAGTGATATCTGACTGATTCCGACTGGCTATAGCTTACCCATTAGCAAGAAAAAAATGAACATGATGTGCTGGGTGTAAATTACTAAAGGCTAATGGACTCAATTTCAAGGGTAGCTTTTCTGCTATTTATTTTGCATATCTCTATGTGTCTTAGTACATTTAAATGAAAAAGCAGCCCCCTGTAATTTCATTAATACGTCATGGGAAAGAATGCTGTTTTGCAGCTGCTGTGGGTTAACCCTGGCAGGCAGCTCAGCCCCACACAACTGCTCGCTCACTGCCCCACAGGGCAGTGGGGGAGAGAGTAGCAGGGGTAAAAGTGAGAAAACTCATGGGTTGAGATAAAGACAGTTTAATAGGTACAGCAAATGCCATTTATGCAAGCAAAGCAAAATGAGGAATTCATTCACTGCTTCCCATCTGTCTCCATCGTGCATAACAGTTACTTGGGAAGACAAACACCATAACTCTGAATGTCCCCTACTTCCTTCTTCCCCGAGCTTTATATGCTGAGCGTGATGTCATAT
>NW_010117772.1:0-2351 GCF_000699245.1 Pterocles gutturalis
CCAGGCAGGTGCGTGGGGATGGGGACGAAGGGGACAGGGGACACAAGCGGAGTCAAAACCCACCCAAAGGGATGTTATTCCCTGAAGCCATCACACGAGGAATGTGGTTGGGTCCAACAAGTGTTGGGATAAACTAACAGAGGAAGAACCTTCCCCTTGGGCAGCTCCATGCAGAGGCACCACGGCTGTTTCACGGCATCCCAGAGCCACAAAACCCAGAGGCCGGTTGCACAGAGGTCATGTCACTCCATGCCCTTCCCCGCTGGTGGTGGGGACAGGGTGACAGCCCCTTTGCTCAGAGCCAGGACACTCCTGATGTCCTGACAGCCAGGACCATGCCGTGCATTTCCACCCCTCCAGAGCACATCTGCGCCCACGCAAACATGCCCACCACATGCCAGCACCCTGCAAAGCCACTGCCCAGCCCACAGGAGCTTGTGCAAGAAATCCCAGCTCAGGAATTTCTTGTGTTGGTGGTGCTGCCCGAGGCCAGGGTGGCTTTGGGGGACACACAGGAAAGGACCCGGGGCGATGCCGGGAGCAGCTGGAGGGAGTTGCACCCAGGGACACGGGGCGCCTGGAGGCCAGCATCCTACCTTGGATGTCCATCTCCTTCCTGCACCACTGGATGAAGTTGGAGACGTTGTCCCTGGCCTGGAAGGTGCCTGGCTGTGCCGTGAGGTTGCAGGTGACGCCGGTGGTGGGCAGGCGGAGGTGGCAGGCCACCCCAGGGTAGGCGCGGGCAAACTCCCCGGCCACATGGGTGACGTTGTTGGCGTGGGAGCAAAGCACGGCCCCCGTCTCCAGCACCTCCATGAAGGTGCCCACCTGGATGTCGAGGTCGTACAGGTCCCTCAGCCACTCCGCCAGGTCCTCCTTCATGGCGTAGAGGTACTGCTCGCTGGAGCCATAGTGACGGATGCTCCGCGCCGCCATGCCCCGCGTCCCCCACATTGTGCCATACGACTGGGACGAGACCGAGGGAAAGGGGCGATGGGGACACTGGTGATGGGGACATGGGGAGCCGCCCTGGGCTGTGTCCCCAACCCACCTCCCCAGCGGCCACACTCACCCGGTGCCACTTGCTCTCTGTCACCCGGGACGGTGACACCGGTGACTCTGTCCTCCCGGTGCTGGACGCCCTTCTGGGGTCCAGGGCTGTAACACCGCAGCGTGGGGAGAGGAAATCACCCTCCTGGGCAGTGGGTGTTTTGTTTCCTTCCCAAGTGCTGTTCCCTTCTCCTTGGTGACAAGGGACCGGCTGCAAACACTCCCCGTTAACCCTTCAGTGCCTGCTCCTGGGCTTATCCCTCCAGCCCGCTACAGGGAACAGACTTGTCACCTCCAAAAGCTGGGGCCAGAGCAGGTCCCTGGGAGCACTCTTCGCCCGTTAGCGGGAGCTGGGATGCCTGGACACATGCAATGTGCGGGGCTCAGCCCAGGCTCCGAGGAAAGGGAGCGGCTCCCCCTGCAAACCACAGCACAACTCCACCAGTCCTCTCCCCAAAACCTTTTTCTGACAAAAAAAAAAAAAAGCATGATGGGTTTTATTCACATGCCCACCTTCGGGGCTTCTTCGCCCTGTGCTCCCTTGCAAGCTTCTTCCCGGACTGCCCACGACAGCGAGGGCTCCAGCACAAGCCGAGCTCCTCCGGGGCTGGTGTGACCCCAGGAGCTGGGGCTTGGTGACAATAAAGGTGAGTGGGCACCGCTGGGAATGCCAGGGCCTCCCTCCCTGCCCCAGGCCTCCCTGAGCTGCCCCAGCACCCACCTACTGCTCCAAAAATCACATCTACCAGGGATGTGCTTGCACCTTGGGACTGAAACGGAGCCTTTTATGAGCTTGGGGAGTTCTTGGGGGGCCCCTGTTCTGTCCCTGGAGCCAGCTGCTGATGCTCAGTGCAGCTCCCAGCCAGCCCGGGGCATTTTGGGGGAGGAAATGCAGGAATCCCAGCTATGCCCCCGGGCTGGGGAATGCAGGGCAGGCTGGCCGGAGGAGCCCGGCAGGAGAAAAGGACCCTTGTGCTGCAGGATGTCCAGGCAGGGCACGCAGTGGGGATGACGGCACAGCTGGGGTGTGGGTTCACCTTCCCCCGGCTCCCCTGCACACGTGGGGGGTGGGTGATGCAGCAGATCCCCCCGCCTCTGCCAGCAATGCCATCCTGAACACCAGCCCTGGCAGCGGCGTTTGTGACCCCCGGGCATCCCGACAGCACGCAGCCCCAGAAACACACCGTGGCCAGCAAGGGAGGAAAAGGAAAACCCAAACCCAGGAGGGGATTTGAGGTTGTCCCACCCTCAGCCCCTGGTCCCACGGTGGAAGGGATGCTCAGCCCTGTCCTAAGGGGACA
>NW_010117772.1:2423-2684 GCF_000699245.1 Pterocles gutturalis
AATCCTCCTGGCACCAAAAAGCGGTACACGGAGCAGGAGTCACGCTGCTCTTCTGGACCCTGCTGGGCACCCAGAGCAGATGTCGTGACAGTGAGACCTTGTCCAGCACCAGCCGTCCCCATCAGTCCTCCATGATCCCATCAGTCCCCCAATCACCCCAATCAGTCCCCCAAGACCCCATCAGTCCCCCCATCACCCCCATCAATCCCCATCAGTCCCCCCATCACCCCATCCCACTGCAGACACCAGGCTGGTGGCAGC
>NW_010117772.1:2803-4632 GCF_000699245.1 Pterocles gutturalis
GGGGGCAGCTGATGGGGCTGGAGGGACGTGGCTCCAGGGAGGAGGGAGAACCATCAGCAAAGCAACAGCCCACCCATGTACAATCCCCAAATCTCTCAAACTGGGGGGAATTTAAGCAAGCTGAGCCCTGCCTGGGTCAATACTGCTGCTGCACTGGAGCCTCGGGGACCCAACATGTCCCCACCGGCTTCGGGAGGCGATGGCCCCTTGCGGACGTGACCGGTGACATGGTGCCCGGGAGCCGGCGGCGTTTCCAGGTGGGGAGCCTGCTTTGGGAAAGGAATGAGGAGCACGCAGCCAAGCTGTCCTCATGAGCCTGCATGCACGGACATGTCCGTCTGTCCTGCTCACCCTCTCTTCTTTCCCTCCTCCCCCGGTAAGTCTTCAACCCAGTTCATCCAACTGTGGCAGAGGGACACGGGGCGCAAAAACACATTGATCGTGGTCACTTGCAGAGCCAGAGCAGAGGACGAGGCTTTCTCTGTACACAGGAAAGGTGAGCACAACCCTTATCAGACACCAGAGAACCCACCCAGCACCCCCAAACCCATCAGAAAGCCAAGCTGCAACGCTCCTGCTCCCCTCGAGCTGCACAGCACCGTCCCACAGCCACCGGCACCCCAAAGCCCTTCACCCCAAAGAGGCTCCAACACCAGACCCCTGGGATGTGAACGCAGCCCAGAGGCCACAGGCGATGGGCTCTCATCCTCCCGGTGCCGACCCTCCATTCCTGGGGCAGGGGAGGGGAGGTGGGAGGAGAGGGGCTCTGGACACACAGCGGGGGCAAAGCTTAATACACACCCGTATTTTTGGCCAAATGTCTTTTTTTTTGGTTGTTTTAACCAGGAAACATTCTCAGTCTCTTATTTAAAAACCACCCAAGCCCCAAACCAAGCCGTGGTGAGGCACTTCTCCGCCTGGCCGCAGGAAAACAACAGTTAAAGTATCAACAATCCCAGTCCCAGTTTGTAAAAAAATGCATAATAATATCCTGAATTTTAAGAGAAATGGGTGTTTGCAGTCTCCATGGCTTACACCTTTTTTCGTGTGATCTTTTTTTAAAAAACATTGTCTCCCAAAGCTTCCAGCCCACCTGGCTGTGGCAGAGCCGGTGCCCCATCCTGCATCCCTGCCGTGCTGGGGCATCACTCCACCATCCCACTGCTCCAGCCATCCGTGGGCATCCCCAACCTGCCGGTCCTTGCCGAACCACCCCCGGAGAGAAATCCAGAGTCAAATCAAGAGGGATCCAGGCAGCAGCAAGCGAGGTGGGGTTCAGCATCCCCCTGTTTCATCCCAGCACGCTCTGCTCAGAAGAGGACCTGCCCACTGTTTGCATCCCAGCATCCCATCCAGGGCAGCTGAGTGGCCCATTTGCCGGTGGCCACCACTTGCAGCTTGGCCCGGTCAAATTGCCAGTACTGGTCATCCCGAAAGAAGTAGACGAAGGTGTCGCGGTGGGTGAGGGCTCCCGCCGTGCCGGGGGGCACGCTGTCCCAGTCCCGCAGGCTGCGGGGGTAGTAGGGCTCCACGGCGAGGGTCTCCTCGCTCGCCACAAAGTACTTGGGACCTTTGAAGAGGACCAGGCGCCGGAGCTCCACCTGGGACGAGATGGGGAGAGGGGTGAGCACCCACCCCACCGGGGTCCATCGCAGGACCAGCTCCAGGAGATGTGGCAGGGCTCAGCCACGGGACCAGCCTCGCAGCCCGGGACACACATCGGTGACATCCATCCTGCTGGTGACCCAACTGCCACCACCACAGGGCTCCCCTGGGGCGAGGGGAAACTGAGGCACGGTAGCTCAGGGGCTTGAATGGCTGGAAAGGGA
>NW_010117772.1:4786-7957 GCF_000699245.1 Pterocles gutturalis
CAGAGCCCTGTCCCCACAGAGCCCCGTCCCCACGAAGCAGGCAGACAAAAGCCCCTTTCTGCTCACAAGCCCCAGCCTGACCCAGCCCCGGGGAGGGAGGGAGGGAGCGGCCGAGGGCTGGGGAGGGCGAGGGGCTGCTGGCTCTTCCCCAGCTGCAGCAACAAAGCCCCTTTCTGCAGAGCCGGCGACTGGTTTCCATTAAAAGCTGGGGCTGACCCTGGCAGCCGGGCTGCCTGGTTTGACCTTCCCCTACCCACCCGGCTGTGGCGTGCTGCCGGACAGCGTGCAAATGGCATTTCAGCTCCCCACGGCCGCTCAGTCCCCAGACCCATTCAGGGAACCACAAAAACGCCGCATTTGTCCCAGCTCCCCCGTGGCCACGCATCCGTGGGGATGCATTCCCCCCAAAGACCCCAAAGGATTGGATGTGTCTTGTTTTCTTTCCAAACACGGGTGAGCGCTGCTCTCCTGGATGGGCGAATGGGGAAACTGAGGCACGAGGGGGGGATGCGGGATACACCCAAGGCCATACGGCTAACCCAGGGCTCCGGCGGGTTTTAGCAGAGCCAGGACCCAGCGATGCCCCAGCTCTGCACTGGGATGGGACCAGCAATTGGGGACAGGGGACATGGCCAGGATTCTCCAGCCCCTCCGGGACAGCTGGTGCCTCACCTACCTTTGAAGAAGTAAAACTTGCCGCTGAGCTGGGACCAGGCGCAAGCGTCGATGCCGGTGGGGAGGCCAGGCCAGCGTGTCTGCAGGGGCTGCGGGTCGCTGGCATTGCCGCCCGCCGGCACCAACCAGTAGTGGCTGGCCCTGAAGATGTAGAGGGTGTGATCCGCGGCTGTGGGGCAGAGTGAGGGGGGGTCCTGGGTGAGAAACCTCATCCCACCTCCCAGCCACCACTCCCCGCTTCCCCTCTCCTCCCCGTACAGATTTCAGGGGCTTCGGGGACACTCAGGTTTTCATAGAATCACAGAATCCTAGAGTCATGAAGGTTGGAAAAGACCTCAAGGATCATCAAGTCCAACCATCAACCCAACACCACCTAACCACTAACGACCTTTCCTGGCTGAGCTCCCACAGTGAATAATCCTTGTCCCAGCCCAAGTTTTAGGATGTCTCCCACTCTCTCAACACCCCAACCCATTGCTGGGTCCTCAAGATGCTCCACTCTACATCAGCGTTGGGCATCAGTGATGCCACCAGCGCCGGGAGCACTCATGGGGCTGTGGACCAGCCAAACCCACCCTTCCCACCGCTGGAACTCATCCCGCAGTGGTGGGGCAAGGGCCGGGGGGGTGTGTTTCGGGAGCGGGCTGCACCGGCCAACACCCACCAGCAGTGATGGCGTCGAAGAAGGAGTGGCAGTAATAGGCGCTGAGGCTCCGCTGCTGCCGGTCCCTGCCGGAAAGGTCCGAACTCCAGTCCTGGAAGTGAGTGAAGACCTTTCCTGGGAGCTGGATGGCCAAGCCCTTGGAGGGCTTCCCTAGGATGGAGCAAGGGCTGGTGAGTCACAGAGAAGGGGCAGGGACGTGGCTTTCCCCAGAGCACTGCGTGGGAACAGGGCTGGGGAGCCTCCCAGGGCTCCCAACACTCCTTGTCCCACAGTCTGGTTCCCATTCCCCTCTCTCTGGTAGTGGCAAAGACCCTTTGGAGCCCCCAAAAACCATGCACCAACATTTCCCTAGTTGCAAACAAGCAGGAGGCAAGTCCAACCATCCCTGCCCTGGAGGAGCTGGGACCCATCCCACGTGCCCCACGGCATCTTCCTCCCCAACCACCAAGGTACAGGGCCCTTCCCCACCATACCCCTTGCTCGTAGTCCTCTCCCCTTGCAGGGACCTGCTCCCGTCCCTGCTCCCATCCCTGCTCCTCACTCTCCATCCCAGGGAACAGCCCTGGAGGAACCCAGGGATGCTCGGGGAAGCTCACCGTACAAATTCTGGACAGCCAAGATGTCATCCCAGCTGAGGACAAAATCCTTGCTGAGCTTCTTGTAGTAAGGAGACATCAGGGCGCTCTTGACGGGGGAGTGCTCCAGCCCCAGCGTGTGACCCACCTCGTGGGCCACCACGACGAAGAGGTTGCGCCCTTTGCCGCTGCGCAGGGACCAGCGCTCGGCGCTGTCAAAGTGGGCTTCTCCGCGCCGGGGGAAGAAGGCGTGAGCCAAGGCACCTCCTGGGGACACAAGAGCCATCATGGATGGAGGGGGGCAGGAGGGGACCTTGCCTGCAAGCCAAGGAGGGGTGAGGGGAGCACATGCAGCTCTGGTTTGCTTAAATATGCACCAATTTCAGCTATTCAGGAGGTCTCCTGAGCAAGAACAGCAGCTTCCCACCACGAGTGCAACCCAAACCAGTTCCGCCTTCACTCCTGAGTGCTGGGGGGGGGTTGTCTACTCTGTGGTTTATGAGTTTGGTTTCTTGCCCTGGGCTGAAGCCAGGGACTAGAGCCGCTGCCGTGACCCATGCTGGGCAAAGGCTCAAGGAGAGAGAAAGCCTGAGCATGTCTGATAGCACCGTGCAGAAAGGCTCAGCTGGAAGGAATGAGCTCAAGTTTGGAGGATGCCGTCAGGGTGGGGAGGGCTCCTGGAAGGCCATCAGCATGATCCTATCACGACCTTCTCAACCACCTCACTGGCAGACCCCAGTTGCAGAATTGGGAGTGAGGACCCCAAATCAGAAAGCAAACTGGTGCAAACTGGGAGATGTCCTCATTAAGAAGGACTGCCAGGGCAGAGCCTCACCTCCATCACCCCAGCCCGTGGCCGCCCCAGCCCTCCTCCCTGCCAGGGAAGAGCCCACGTTGTAAAAGAGAAGCTTACAAGGGGGAAGTGACCAGCACCTGGTCCATCGAAGGCGTTGTTGAGTCCATCATTGTGGTCCCCATGGAAGAAGGTCAAGCGGATGTCGGCTGGGCCATCCTGCACCTCCCAAAATACCAGCGAAGACACGTTGCTCCAGAGCTCGAAGGCGGCTTTGACGGCCAAGCGCACCTCGTGCTGCGGCAGGTAGGACGGCCAGTTCACCACCCGGTACGTCAGGTGCCGCTTGTACCACCTCTCGCCTGCAAAAGAGGGGCAAGCTCAGCACCACGGTGGGGACACAGACTTGTTCTTCTACCTGGGGGCTACCTGGGTGGAGGCAGTGGCCCAGGTTGCCCAGAGAA
>NW_010117773.1:0-11026 GCF_000699245.1 Pterocles gutturalis
TACCACTCCCCAGAGGCAGCAATATTTTGCTTCATAAACCATCCTGCAACTAAAACTTGATAAAACTGGAAACTAAATAAGTGGTTCCAAAGTGATGGCAAACATAATACAAAGCCTCAGTGCACCCTGATGACTTTATCCTGAATTATCTGGACCTTTTTGTGGCCTTTGTGAGGGGAAATGGTGTTCTATATAAAGAAAGCTCATTAAATAAGTACTTTTAAAAATAGCGTAGGTGTGTTGACACCAGCTATGTCAATAGCTACTCTAGCCTTGTAGACTTGCCGTCTGTTCCAGACGCTAGCAAAGGTTAATTTTCTGCTTCAAATGTGATAATATAAAACAAGCTGACTTGTTTGGTGAAACTAATCCTATACCACAGTCAGTGATATCTCAAAAATGGGGACAGAGAAAAGTACTGCTGTGCTCAGCCTTGATGCAAAAGCACTTGTAATAGATTCAGTGTCGGGTGTCTGAATATTAGATATGAGGAAAGTGGAGGCAACACAGGGAACAGAAGCAGATAAGACTAAAACATTGAAATTGTGGAACAAGGTTTACTTGACTAAATGGAACTTAAAATGAGATGTGAAAAAATGCTGGTTTGAATTCTGATGAACTATTCAAGGTTGTGTAAGGAAATGTGAAAGGAATAAAGAGAAAAAATAAGGTGTGTGATAGTGAGATCTGTTAGGCTGTGCAATGGTCTCTGTAGGCAGAGGCAGGATGAAAGATGGTGCCCTGTGTTTTCCATATACCTAGAGCTAGACTAGGCAATACCAAAGAAAAGGTTCTTGAAGGAACTGCTTCAAGGGCTACTTGTCCTCTGAAACTCGCTGAATTCACTTTGCCAGGTGTTGGACAGTGTAGGACTGTTAACCATTCAGGTGGGGGCCATCTCTTCATAAAACCCTGTGTTCTTATTTTTGTGGCTGGTTTGGATGGATACATTAGATGGGAGGATGCTCAGCTCTGTAAAAGCACATTAGGGAAATGCAAAGAGTGAAGAAAGCAAAAGGGAGATGTACCAGATTGAAGCGGATTAAAAGTACAGAAGAATGGAGTGAGCCTAAAGAGATTTTTGTAAATAAAGCAAGAAGTTGAAGTAGGGAAAAGAGAGGGGGCAGGAGAATGTGGTGGGAAGTCAAGGTGTCTGTCCTGTCTTACAGTACAAGGTTTACGTTGGAACTGGCAAACTTTGTGCAAGTCTCAGTTTTGTAAGAAACTGATAATGAAGAGAAGGAAACAGTCTTTCAAGGAGAAGAAAGAAAAGTAGGAAAGCAGGCAGATGACAGCTTTCCAGGGCTCGCTGTCAGGATGAAAGATAGGGAAGAGGAACGTCTTGAGGGCTAAGCCACAGCTGAAGGACCTGCTGATGGCTGTAATTTGCTGTGTGAGATGGGGCAGCTGTGGTAATGGCGAGGGCATGTGAGCATGGAAGGGGAGCTCTCTGGGTACTTAGAATTACTCTAAACTAAGAACTAGTGGCGCATAGGGAGAGGGAGGAGGGAAGGAGGCTTACTGTTGCTTTAAGGTAAGAGACTAGAGCCAGAAGGGGTCAACAGCAAAAGTTTTGAGTGTAGTGACTGGTATGATGAATGGGGAAGAGGAAGTGCAGGGACACCAGCAAGTCCTGATGCTAACTTAAAAAGACCATCTATACTTGTCTCATTATCAAGGGGGAAGAAACTTTTCCTAAATTAAATTGTTGAGATTCTTCCAGATGAATGAAGTTCAGGAAAGGCATCATTGTACCACCATTTTTTTCCCCAGTGCAATGACTGCGAAAATAAAAGCTGTGTAGGAGATTGCAAGAAGTAGGTATGGACCTGTGGGGCTTTTGCTCTTGCCAGTGGCATGTATTTGTTAGTGCTGCCAAATAGAATTTTTATGAGCAGAATATAACATGTTCATGAGCTGGCAGAGAGCCAGGTGATAGATAACTTGGCACAGAGCCCTCTCCTGTCAAGAGTTAGTGTTATGTGCCTGCTTTTACTGCAGGGGTTAAAAACCCGTAAGTCTCGTGTTCTACTTTGCCTTCATAAAGGAGTAAGCTTAATGGGAATCTGGAGAGATTGCTACTTGCTTTGTCTTCCTGCTTGCATTTGAGAAGAGTTGAAGTTTCTGGTGAGTGAAGTACTGTCTGGAATACAGTGTTCTTCCCCAAAGCCTTTTTGATATCCCAGCTGATTTCACTGTGAGTAGGAGTAATACCCAAGTTGGACACAGAGAATGAAACTCAGCCCTTTGTAAACAGGCAAAAATTCCCCTGAAACTGATGGGTCTTGTGACTTGAATCAAATTGGATTTGCCTTACACAGCTCAATCCAAATGCAGTCTGCAGTACAGCAGATAATGGAGAGCAGTGTTTTACCTCATTGCCTCTGAATATGTATGAGGGTAAGATCTGATGGATAATGGATAACTGTTGAAATGTCTCGTAATAGATTCTTTTTGAGGAGGGATTTTAATGACATTGAATAAATAATATAAAATATTAGAATGTTTCAGGATTTTTTTTCTCCCTTTCTGCTCTTGCTACACTTTGGCACTGCTTTTCTTATAAGATGTTCCTATAAATGTCTTATGCTGAGCAAGAATTGCTGCATGAGCTGAGCACGATGCACTTAGAACTCAATGGCCGGTGTATCAAGATGTATGAGTCCAGGTGCTCGTTGTGGCTTATCTCACTTACATGGCTGCTATCTTTATTGCCAAAAGAGGACGGATGTAATCCTAAATACTTTTCTACTCTAGGCCTGCTAGCAGTTCCTTAATGATACTGTAGGGAGCTCTCTGCTTCCCCCTTTCTTTTAGTGCTATACTAAGGTGCTTGAGAGGTTTGCTTTTCTTTGAGGAAAGGGGTCATGCTAGAAAGTAGGCAAGAGAAAGGAACTCCTAAAGGAAAAAGGGATGCAGGGATTGGAATTATTCTTGATAGTCTTGACTTAGCTGCAGATATGGTAGGAGCTACCCAGCACACCTCAAGTTTGGGATATTTGCTACCCCCAAATAAAAGTTGTCTGTGTTACAAAACCATTGCACGTAATTCTGCACAGCTTGATATGTAACACTGGCTTTGCAGAGTAAACACTCAAGGATAAATCTTGCATGATGAATAAAATGCCTCTTGCTCTCTTTAGCTCTTTCAGGTGAGGCACAGATATGATGTAGAGTCAGTTAATGTGCAGACTTAGCAGAAAAATCTTTTTTCCTGTGTTGGGCATGTCATCGGAGGAGATGCTTGAGACAACTCTATTACAGGTGCAGTTGAATCAATAAGGCATATTCATTTTTTTTCCCCAGATGACTCCTTCTGTTTCATAAATTCCTATTTTTAACAAGAGAAAAGTAAACAGATATTATTCAGTACAGTGTTTCATGCCATACAGATCTCCTTTTCTGACATGCCACTGCTTGAATAGGCCAGCTTCATCAATTTTAAGACTTTTTTTTTACATATTGTTTTCACTTAGGGCAGTGCAAATTTCCTTGGAAATCTATAACAATCAATTAAGTAAATGAAAAAATAGAATGCTTGTAATTAAGATAATCAAGCTGCATGAAATCCACCCAACTAGTGCTAATATCTGTATATCTCCAAGCTGTATATAAATTAAAAGCCATGTAAGTGTTGCAATTAGACTCGGGCTGCTATGGTGAAAATGAGAGAAAAATGAAAATGATTGGAGGGGTTTTTACTGTACATGAAACTCTTAGTTGTATTAAAGCATCTCATTATGATTTGTAAGGTTGCTGCATTGCTGCAGACGCTCCTGGGATGCCTGAGGACACTGTAGCAGGCTACAGCTGCTTCTGAAACAGTGACCCAAAGAAAAATACACTTTGCTTTGCAGAAGCTACATTTCTTCTTGGAAGTGTGTATTATTTTCCCCTCAATTTCATGCACAAGTTTTGTCTACTGCACTCTGAAAGCATTACTCAAAGAGGTTAGATATTTTGTTCTATGTAGGAAATTGCAAGGGGAAGAATGGAGAGAGAGGAGTTATTCTGATCAGTTCCTACGATAAAAGGGACAGCCCTGCTTTTATGTTCTGTTTTGCGTTTTTGTTTTGATGTGAAGTTCGTAAGGTCCTAAGGTTGCTCAGGCCTTCCTACTGGACAAAGCAGCATCTTAATATATTTGTATTAGGAGACAAACACTAAATGACACTGACTGGATAGTTGGGTATATTCAGATTTTGCTGCTTCGTTTATTTCCTGGTGCTTTTTTGGAGGCTTTGGGAAAGAAAACGCTCTGTCAGGGTCAGCATGCAGCTCGGACAGGCTGGTGGAGGACCCTGACCCTCTGTATGGGGACCCTCTGGCAGTCACACAGCAACTTCAAAGTGAGTTTATTGTGGCTTTATGAAATGTGGATTTTGGGACACTTGTGCTTTCTCTTTTTCTCCTATGTGTAGCTTTTGTCTGGCTGCAAGCATACATCATAGAGGCAGCAGAAGAATTATGTTGCAGGGCCAAGGGAGTCAAACAGCTTTGGTGCCTTAGAACTGCCAAGCTTCAGTGTTGTTAGCTGGAGATGCCAAAGCAGCTGAATAGGGCAAAGCAGATGATGAAGCCATCTGCTAATTTGCCAGATATTGCCATAGCTCTTTTCAGATTAAGTATTTGGAGTCAAAGTGGTACACCTGATGAATGTGGACATCAGCTTGATGAAGTTGTTGCACAAATAATGAACAGAAGTAATATTTTTGTTGTCTTTTTTTTTCCAGTTATTCTGTAAAAAACCTGCTTTTACAACACAATATTCTTCCTTATGACAAATGAGCCTATTCAGTGGCATTGTGTTTTCAGATTATACCATTTACATTTCTAGAGAGAAGTGAAGAAGAAAACTGTACAGGACACCTTCAATTTTTCATTTGACTTTGTTCTTAATTTTTTTATTATTTGACATTGATACAAAAAAATAGTATCTTGATTAGCAGCTTTGCCGGCAATCCCACAAAACTGTGAATAATCTAAAAGAATGCACTCCTACAGACACTATAGATAAAACAATATATACAATTTAGACAAATAAATACATAAGTACAGCCAGTCATATATAGTGGTACATCTAAAGTTTGGTTACTGTTGACAAGCTTTTCTAGTTAATTACACTGTTCATTTACAAATTGCCGTTGCCATCTACATTATAAAGACAAAAAAAACCCAATAAAGAATAAAAATTGATACTTAACATTATTATTAGGAAAGATGGAAGGTGACCCTTGAGACTTCTGTTTTAAATACTCTCATGGTTTTAGCAAAAATGACTTAGTGAAAAACTCCTCCTAAAGAGAGGCATTTTACCCTAGTTCCTTTGCTCAATGTGCTTTGTTGATGTAAGTTTTGGAATCAGAATGTGATTATAGTCACACTTTTGAAGTGACAAGAAGTCAGCACATCTTAACCAAGTCGTCATTTGTCCCACGCCCAGTGAAACAAAATGACCTTTAAGTAGCATAAATATTTATTTTTATTCAAGGAAGCCCAATGCAAACACTCGTTTATTGACTGTACTCCCTGTGGCACAAATACTACTGAGTGGAAGGGACAGTAAGCTGTCCCTATAAGTAGATGTATTGCTCCCTTTCTAGCTCCAGGTTGCAATATTGCAATTTCTGAACAAAGAGAAGTAAGAAACCTGTTACAGAAGTGTAAGAAGTTAGTGAAGTCTAGTATCAGAAAATTAACAGAAGTAGAAAATTAGGCTTTTGTTTTGTTCTTTTAAATTCACTTGACAATGAAAGGAAAAAAAAAATCTTGTACATTCAAAAGTTAGGGCACACATGCTTAAGGCTCTTGAATTACTGGACAAATATAATGCCTAACTCAGCTCCATGCATAACAGAATACTACATAGCAAGCAGACTCTACACATATATACAGCTGAATACAGGAGAAAATGCCTTAGAAATATGTACATCAGTTCCAAGATGAACATTTACATTTCTGTTGAAGATCTATTTATAAATGGCAGGAAATGTATTTTTCAGATACAGTTTTCAAGGTGTACCTTCCAGTCATTAATGCAGTCTGCTTTTACTAGGAGAAATTCAAGGCTACCATGCTACTTGAGCCCTGAGGTATCCAGACTAGGAGCCCTGCTGTCCTCTTGGTTACTAACCAAAGGCCACAGAAGTGTCAGCAGAAGTAAGGCCATCAAATCCATCCGGTTGTGGACTCAGAAACCCCAAATTACTGCACAGTGCAGAGGGATAGCAGAAGTGATTGTAGGCTGTGGGTTGAAATCATTACAAAGTGTGTTCCCAGTAGGACGGCATCCATGCTGTCTGATTTACCTGAGGGCTGGGGATGAATTCCACCCTATTTTCCTTTCCTAAACCACATATTCTGGGGCTTGGGTAAGGAAAGCTGAACTTCACCCGATCAGCGTGTGTGTGTGTGTTATATATTCCTCTGTGCAATTAGTTGGGCCTTATTTAACTAGAGTTCTGAGTGTGACAGGAAGCAAGAGCAACTCTAACAAGGACTAGGTTAACTAGGGAAGGATAAATCTTAATTATGCTGCAAGAGATTCAGTAATTTTCATTTATGAAGGATGTACAAGGTCCTGTTGATTAGCAACAACTCCTGGGCTATCTGTTGTGTAGCTTCACCTTTAGATCTGAAGTAGGTTTGTTTGAGACACCTACTGCTTGTTGCTTGCAGGCCAGGTATGCTTTACCTTATTTACAAGTAGTTCCTTTCAAAACGGTAGTGCTGTATCTGTGAATAAGACTAACAATTTGTCACGAAACTGCAAACCTTTTGGGGTAGCATCTTCATTCTTCTGTTGCTGTTGTAAAGTTCTATGTACACCTATGGCAAAATCAGGTCAGAGTTTTCCTTTAAATTCTTACTCAGTTAATTTCTAACAACTTTATAGACATCCTGAATAACGTGCAGACTTAACAGTTTTTCATGTTACACATAACGCCAGCTGAAATGAATGAGACTTCTGTGTGCACTGTGGATGGTGTAAGTAATCTACAGCTAATAATATATTTGGTGAGTTTTGTATCTTTGTAACTTGTCTGTGAATTCTTCATTCCAAGTTATTTGCTGAGCAATGACATATTTTAGCTCTTTGTTAGAAGGTGGTGCTCAACGGAGATGGCTTGAATTTATCCAATGATTTTCCAGGAAATAATTTTAATGACATTTCATTAACATTCATATTCAAAATACATAAGCAAGTTATGAAACTTTAATAAAATCTGGTGCATTAGATTTCTGTCACATGCTCTGGGGATCTCTCAAGCAAGACCTCAGTGAGTATTGGCTCTGTATAGATTTGTAGCAAAGGCTAGAATTTGTTTTTCTTTAAGTGATTATTACAAGCCCTCTATTTTGCTGTGAAAGTTGTATGTAACTTGTGTACTCTGTTGCACAATCAACAGAAAATTGATTGCATTCTTTTATTGGACAAAATTCTACCTTTCCGCACCATTAAAAAATCTGGTAGAATCTCATTCATATATGTACTGTAGCAAAAAGTAGAGCATACCCTTAAAAAGCTGACTCTGTACCTTGTTTTGGGTAAATAGTGTACTGACTGATGTTGAAGAAATATTCTCCTTACTGACACTTTTATAATTCAATACAATTATACATTGCTATTCAAGACACTTAATGGAGAGATCCACTGATACTAATGAGAAACATTGCACTTGCTTTGAAATTAAAACTTAAAAGATATTAATACCTTTATCATATATTTTAAAGATAGATTTTCATACATCTCCCATGTTTTATTTCACCTACAGACTCTAATTTTAAAATTGTATTGGATCTTTTAGAGGGTACTTTAGGCAGTGGAAAGAAATGGGGTATCCTCTGAAATAATTTAAAGGAATACCATTTGGTGGATAAAAATATGGTTCACTGTGTGGGTTTGTTTCTAAGACTTATGAGACTTTGATGTTCTTACCTGTCTAAATTCTATTATACTATCAGTAAGCTGTTTGGGAATTGCACACAGTGTACTATAAAATACACATGTTAAGTAGGTGTATACTGCTCAATTTATTAACAAAGCTCTAAATAGAGATGGTTGTAGGGTGTCAAAAAAGGAATAAAAATATGTTTGTAATTCTTAATTTCTTAGGGCCTGAGTCTTATCTCGGAGGCTGGAGCATGAAATGTTAAGCAGCTCATGATACTTTATTATTGTCCTTTTACGTACAGATGCAGGAGCTGATATGTTTGATAGAGGAAAATATACAAAATCTGAGATTTGACTCTAGATCCTTTCAGTTGGTGTAAAGTCCTTATGAAAAGAGCCTGAAGTCTGTAAACCAGTAGTTAAAATGAGAATGAAAAATCAGTCATTAAAAATCCTCTCACAGTCAATATCTCACAGTTTAACCTGTAAATCAGCAGATCACTTTGTCAAAAAATAACCAGACTAAACCAAAATTTTAAAAAAGGTATTTACATCTGTAAAAATCTTAACATCTAAGATGTTTCTTGCTGGACATGTCATTCCAAATCCTGTGCATTTCTTCTGGTGTTATCTGGTGCACTGTGATCACCCTGCGGTACCTGCACAAACTGTAAGCCATTTTCCAGTGATTGAAGCCACTGTTCTGGAAGGGGTGAATGCCCAGCTTCCGAAGACAGAGTCCAACGTACACATCTTCAAGATGAAGAAGTCTGGTGTGAAGGGAGGTTTTGTAAATCAGTTCTGCTACGTCAGCTGAAAATATGTAGCCAGTGCCTGAACAGAAGGGTGGATAATTGCTGTCAGGATACAAATCTCTCGGCATGTACCACTTACTGCGAACATCTCGTATTGGTCCTCCGTTTATGACGTAACCTGTGAAGTACCTTCTCCTTGGCTTGGTGTTAGGTTTGAGCAGCTTATAAATAAGATTATCCATATTTACAAAAATATCACTGTCTGTCTTCATAACGTACTTTGCTTTTGAACAAAATGTTGCTACCCACCTCATCCCCATCAATGTTTTCAGAGTGAGGTTGTGATAAGAGTCGATAAAATCCTCCACAATAATGTCATGAAAAATTTGGCTTTCTTGCTCCACCATTTGATTTAACACAGGATCTGCATTTTTTCCGAGAAGAAATAGTGTGGCGATTTTAATTCCTTTAAAGTTGTTTTCATCTCCCCACGTTTCTCGAATGGCTTGCCTTGCATCAAACTCTTTGTGAGTTGTGCTGATAAGAATGACCAAGAAAGGGAATTTGTTGGGTTCATTGATAAGAAAGTCAAAGGAATGAGGATTTATAGGTCGAGTTCTTATGTTGCCAAAGGAAACGTTTTTTCTGGCTATGGATATACTACTGAGCTGTCTGTGGCCAGTGTAGGAAGAAGTAGGGCGAGTTATACTTAAGTACCAGAGAGCGCTTGCCCAACAAACTACTGTCAAAACGTATAAGCATGAGACTTTTGAAGCCATTGTTCCTCTAGCTCTTCTATTCCATGGGATGAATAAATAGCCTTCGTACCATCAGCACACCTATATTCTGGAGAGGCAGCATATTATTAATGAAACTTGAAAGTTCGATATAGAAAAGTAACTCTGGAATCATTCATGGATCTCAAATAGGAGCTATTAACCCTGATGATACTCAACTTTTCTTCTTTTACTAGCAGTGGCTTCCATTTCTTGGAATTTTCTGTTCTTTCTGAAAAACATGAAGAAAAATTTTCCATTGCTAGATCATAAAAGCTTAGGGTAAGAAAAATGAGTTTAAATATGACTGTCCATTAATAAGCTAAGTATTTTAATGCCTTTTTTTTTTCTCATGAGATACCACAATTCAAGATAGTGTACTAGAATATAGCAGTGTAACTGAAGTAATGCTTTTATGATTGCCTAGGATGTTGGCTATTTAGGTAATTTTAAAGGTATATGAAAAGAATTTTCTGGTTTCTAGAGTTTTCTTGCTTGCTAGCATTTTTCCTGGACAATCTTTCAATATATGCTATGGAACATTTTAAAATTATTTCAAGAATTAAAAATAATGTACTTTGTCTTGGAATTGGTAGCATTGGTGGTAACTACGCACATGAATACCTGCAGCTTCCATTTGGTCTAAGTGTTGTTAATGTCTGTTCGGCTAAGGAGCACACTTTGGTGGAAATTGGATTGGGACAGATTGGTAAAGATACAGGAGTCTAGAAATGAATTAACACAGTTCAGTTATTCTTGTTGGCTCCTGCTCCTCTTTCCCCAAACCAGTCTTTACTTTTCATAAGCAAACATCATTTGTATACCACATCAGATAAATTGTGGTGCCAGCCTATTAATGATGTCACCTTGCTGGCCGGTGTGCAGACCACTTCCCTACCAGGCCAGGGCTCCAGCACCAGCAGCCCTTCCCTGCTGCTGCACCAGTCCTGCTTCTGGCACTTGGGAGCGTTGAGGCTTCCCTGGATCCAGGGAATGTGCCAGCCCTGAAGCTTTCTTTGCTGTTAGCATGTTTCCTGGGAACTGGCTCTGTTTATCATCATTTCATGGAAATGAGGCAAGCTGCAGTAAGCCTGTCAGATCAGTGCTGACTCTTCCAAGGCACACCAGTATCTGGAGAGTGCCTGTAGGCTCCCCGTCCCTGGGTTTTACCATTGCATTGCTTCAGAGAGAAAGGATAGCAGAAGCATGCAACAGACAAGTTTACACAAGAGACTTTGAAGTATTTAATATTTACTTTGGATAGAACAAAACATATATGGACTCAGATAAAAAGATAGAAGCCCTGTCTTAAAAATGGCTTTTCTGTTTCCGCAGTGCTTTGACACATTGCTTGGATTACATCAAAATGTTTATTAAGATGCCCGTGCCCTCCCTGCGCTGGATGTGTGTAATCTCTTTTCCCTTCCTCCAAAAGCAGATGAGAGTGTGGCCCTGTGGCAGGGTCCCCTGACAGGGGATCTGTTGTTAGTTTGTGCAGACGGAGCCCCACTGGGCAGGCTGTCAGAGGGCTGTTACCCTCTGTATGGGGTCTGGCTGAGCTGCAGTCAGTACCCCCCCAGGCCCCTCCCAGGGCTGAGTGT
>NW_010117773.1:11404-20941 GCF_000699245.1 Pterocles gutturalis
CCCCAACCAAGGGTACGCCCACCCCCCCCTCTGCCGCTATATCACACTGAAGTGTAAAAACAGCATCAAAGCAATGTTAACATTTGCTAAATATACACAGACTACAGTCTTACAGATTCTTACAGGTAATGCTGTCCTGCTAGGCTTCATTACGTACACTTTTAGCTATTCAGTGACCAGAACCCACATACCCCTCTCCCTTTCCATGACACGGGAACACGTGAATTTGTGGCCTCTTTCAGAGCTTTGTCCTTTTCATCAGTTTTGCCCTAGAACCTGGGCAATTTAATGAGGCAGAGGTTGACAGTGATCTCCTTTACTGCTTGTCACAGGACTTGGGGTTTCTGATTTTTTTTCTGACCAAGCAGTGGCAGTAAATGTTTGGGAGCAGTATATTTAAGTGAGACCTTTAATTGCCCTGTAAGGCTGCACAACACAGTGATCTTGGCACACAGAGGTACATCCTTGTAAATAAATACAGTTTTGATGAATTTATGCACAAATGCTACTGTAATGTCTGGAGAGGGGATCTGTCCTGTGACAACCCACTGGGGTCACCAGGGAACAGTTCTGAGAAGGGCAAAACACATCACTGATCTGGCAGGTTGGTTTTTTTCTGACTTTGTTGTGACTTTCCAACAACTGTCCCCACTGGAAACCCCAGTGGGGAAAAACACCAATCGTGAAGTGTCATAATATAATGAAAACATAGCAGTGTAAGGTCAAGAAGAATGTGCTAATAAAGAAATACAGCAGTCATGGATTGGAGATGTAGAGCATGAGCTATGTAGGTCAGTGTATTTAATGGACTCCAGCATTAAGGTGTCAAATACTTTTAATATTCTGCATATGATGAATTATTTTAGGAAACTATATATTGCATTCTCTAGACTTGTGTATTTTTCTACATCTTTTCTTTAATAAAGGCAGGTGCATTAGTTAGCAATGATTCTGTGCAGGTGTCTGAGGGAAAGCGAAATTGTAACCAGGGCTTCTTACAAACCGCAAAATTATATGAAATAGCTTTTCAGTCCAGCAATGTCATGGCTGTGATGTCCAATCTTGTGTGCTCTGAAAGGATTAGAAGCAACAAAAGCCTTACATCATTTTGAAGAAAGATTCTAAGCTACTATAGGGAATTTTTTGCTTAGTTATGAAATCTACAGGTAACTGTTTTTCCAGGATGAATATTTCTTATATTGGCCCTTGGATTGCTGTTTCTTGAAATACGTTTATCTTTTTCTGTTGTGTGTTTTTTGGGGGGATTTTTTTTATTTGTTTGGTGTTTTTAAAAGAAAAATGAGAGTTTAGATGGTGTTCTTCAGTTTGGAGTGTTTTCCACCATTCTTGTGGTAATTTTTGAGCAAACTGCAGGTGAAGTTATTAAGAGTGAGCTGGCTGTAGTTTTCCTGAGAAGTGAAATCTTAGATTTAATTACTTTTTGGGAAGATTGAGGGGAAAAAGAAGAAGAGATCTTTCTGCTTTCCTGTGGTGGGGTCTCTGCTATCCCTGCTCTACATCTGGTGAAGATGAAGATTCCTGATTTACCTGAGCTCTTTTCTATATACGGAGAACAGATTTTGAAGAAAATAGCACAAGAAAAATCGGCAAATAGTGCAAATACAAAACAAAATCTGCTGAGGAGTCTTGGTCTGCTATTTTAGCTGAGATTATTGTTGCCTTCAGGACTGATCTCTCTCCCTCTTTGTAGGGTAGCAGAGGAGGAGGTTAGATAAGTAGCTGTGTTGTGTATTTTTTTTGGCCATAGGTCAAATGCTCCTACAAGTTATTTCTGGTAACATTGTTCCTGCACAGAAATTCCAATAATGTTTAGTTTGCACAAGGAGGAAAATACATAGGTTGGTTAGGCAGGGAAACATGAACTAAGTGGTGACATACATATTTTGTGATGATGTTGCTGTCAAGAATTTCAGAGGTTGCCAAATTCTGTATTTAAAGACAATGCCGATTCATCAAGGACCTAAACAAGTGCTTAACTCAGACTTCCCTAGAAATTACTCTGTGTTGAAAGTATCTTGCAAAATTATTTGCAGTATCAAAGTCTGTGGAAGCAAACCTTTTCCTTGTCATGTGTTGCAACCTGAAACTAAACTCTGCAGCCATGCTATATGCGAGACTTGTATTTCAAGGATGTGAATTACAAGGAATGATATCAGAGTTTAAAATGAATGTGCTCAAATTATAGCATGTTAAACATTTTGTGTTAATTACTCATTTGGAAAAGAGGAGGAATAAAGTATGTGAACTAAGGTCACTACTTTCATCTAAATAACAACCAAAAGCACTTCAATGCCTGCACATTACTGTGGTTCCTTTACCAGTTTGCCCAGAAGGTCTTCAGAACATTTTTAACTTAGTCAATAGTTATGCAAACTATTAAACATTATGTGCATTATTCATTAATATATTGTGGTTTTGGTCATGATACTGGATTCAGTATATTGTCACTATAAGGATGACTTTTTTTTTTTTTTTTTTTTAGCTTTGCCGTGATGTTCTTGAATTTGGTGTTGAAATTTGAAGACCCTCTAACAGCAGGATATGGGTTGTCAAAGGGAGAGCAGAAAGCTTTTATCAGCTTCAGATTTTGTCTGTTGGGATAGGGTACGTCGTGTCTGGGGACATTGTCACAGACATAGGGGAGTGTTATCTCCTTTCCTCTGTTGTGTGGGGTGAAAGAAAGCTTTTTAGCAGGACAGCAGCAACGTTAAGTTCTTGGATCCTGGTTTCTAAAAATGTTTAAATTAAATTTGTCCCTTCTCCCAACCTGGCTGTCATACTATTAGTAATCAGAGGCTCAAGCTTTGCTAGAGTAGGTGACTGTAAAAAGCAAATGTTTAGCATCGTGTTTCCACATTGTGACTTGAAGTTGTGCACTTAATTACTCTATTCAGAGCTCATGCTGTGCAAGCCAGAAAAGCCACCCAGTCGGAGCACAGAAGCAGTACTGTGTAACTTCTGTAAGTAATTGACCTGATGGAGACTGTGAGTATTTGCAGCAAACCATTTACAAGCTGACTGCACAAGAAGAATAATCCTCCAGATAATGAACACTTGAGAATCTTGGTAACTGTTCATGGGCAATTTTCAGGCAGATGTCAAATGAGTTCTGCAAATGTTACTTGCCAACTGCAATATTTTGCCAATATTTTGGAATGCTGCGGTCCTTCCTGAGACACTGTTGATCTTTTTCTTTCAAGAAAGCCCATCCTATGAAAGTGCAGTTGCATTAATGTAACTAGATCACAGGGGAGGCGTGTTGCCGCAGCTGTAACCCATACCATGTCGCTGTCTACTGCTGAGGCATAACGTAGGCGCTGAGTGGAGGCAGTCAGGATGCTGAGCCCCAGGGATGACCCTGGGTGAGAAGCCAAGGGAGGCCACAGCTGTTCATCCTGACACCCAGGAGCCTGTTAGGCAGAGCATAACTGAGTCAAATTAACAGTGTGTATCTCTGCCAAAATGTGCCTATTCCTTTCAGTGGGCGGGGGGAATAAAAAGAGGGAATGCAGCTGCTAAATTACTTAGTAAATGTAGCAAACTCTTCTCGTTTTCCCCAAAGAGAGATTTTTGTAAGAGTTTTCTATGATCATGACTTCATCTATATATAGACGAAGACACTGAAACATCTTCACCATTTATGAAGTCCTTAAATTACCTAAGGAAAAGTCTGTGATTATTACTAGGTCTTGTTGAGGAGATAATTATCCTGAAGATTAAGAACACATCTACAAAGAAATCTGGGGATGCTGTTATGTTCTTGGCTGTATGTTTTCATGGTAATTTCTTGAAGAAATTCTGGACAGATGGCATAGGTGATTTAACAGGAGATTGCAAGCTCCTCTCTGGCAACTTCTTTTGAACGTTTCTTAAATATTCCAAATGCTTTTGCTGTGTCTGGGGGTAATGGACCTGAAACCACATCAGTGCTGCAAAGGAAGACCTTACTTCCTAGAATATATGTGGAAAGGGACTGTAATAGATGTAGGACCCCCAGTCTGGGGTTGGGGGGAGGAAAGTACAAGCATTCATTTCAGGTCTGTGTTTTTCAGAAAAATCCATTCTTCCACTTTGGGGAGTCCCAGCTGTCATATGTTAAAAGAAGCTGGCTTCCCTTCTCTTCCTTCAAAGGCAACAAGGACAAATATTTTCTAAAAATCAGGCTATGTTTTAAGGTATGCTGTTTGTACATAGAGAATCATTCCTTGTTCACAGAAATGTTGATGATAGGCTTTACCCCAGGCAGTAACTGAATGTGAAAGCAAGTATTTGCACAAGTGATTCTTTCATACTAATAATTCTCATTTCATAAATGCTGATTTGCAGATGGTTTATGCTGTATTTCATTATTGAATTGAATTGATATCTGGAAATAAATTTGGGACTTATAAATTATTTTTCAATATTTACTACCTGCTCTTAATGTGAATGAAAAGTACTAATGACTGAGCATTAGGGAATTTTATGAAAAGCTTCCAAATCTAATATAGGAAAAATGCAAATTTTAGACGTTTCAGTAAATGTACTCGAGCTACCAAAACTTCCTTAACCTTTAAAGAGCTACTATGGAGTATTTTAAGAGTTAAAAGTTACTCTATGTGAAAGCAGATCTGCGTATGAGTGACTTTTCCGTATTTCCCCACTTTTTTTTTTCAATTAATGTATCTCTATAAAAACACAGTATTCTGTTCTTTTTCAAGAACTGCTGAGTCAGCCTAGATAACACAGTTAAACTGTATTTTCATTGCTTTTTTCTCATCCTTAGGAACAAATTATGTGCCTATTTTTTTCTCAACAAAATAATTTGTAAGTTAAAAAGGAAATAATTTCTGCAATGACTAAGCTGTGGAGTTTTCAACTGTAGAAGATCAAACAGGTGAAGGAGATATTTAAAAATATTTGGATCAACACAAACATCAGATTTTCCATGACTGAGGGGACTGAGACAAGTTACTGGTTAGGAAGTGTGAGCTTGGCATAAAGTACCATTCCTTGACTGGCAATGTACAGAGGGGGATCTCAGTGTTGGTTTCAGCAGCCAAACTCTGTGGCTTGGTTTGTACATCAGCAGCTTTGTAGCTATAAATTCCCATCCAAGTTTTGCAGCTCAGGAAGTATTTTCTATGCAGAAAATGTTTCCCTGCTTTCTCTGAGCAGAGACTTGAGAGCTGCTATGTTGGCCACACACTGTTCAGTGATTTTCATATACACAGAGCACCCCTCAGTGAGTTGGGTGATAGCAATCAGCTTTGGTACAACTAACTGAGGAGTCACTGCCTTCTCCTGTGGTGACTAGGAACCTGGTCTGCATCAGATGTGGCTACATGAGGCTTCTATAGCTGTGTTTTCTTCCTGGTAAATCTGATTTGAATAAAACTGGCCTTGGAGAACCCCCTGTGCTGGTGGTGGAGAACAAAGTGGTGATCAAGATTCAAGCTCGTCCCAATTGGATGCTGCGCCTGTCTGGGTTGGGTATTTCATAAGAGCAAAACATTCACAGCTGGTTTGCTAACCAGAAAAAAAAGTACGATTTCGTAAAATCTGGTATTCATAGGAAATTGAAGTGTGGTGGGTTTAGATATTTTTTTTTTATGTCACTTGGCATTTCTCAACATTACGTTTTGAGTAGCCCTCTTATTACTGTTTTGGTAAATTTTTCAAACAGCTCTCTTGGTCATATTCATTGTATAGCCTCCTCTTCTCCAGTCTCCAACCACGGTATCACACAGCTGACTCCATGTGGAAGGAGACAAAAGGACAGACCAGACCCTGAGGATGGTCTGTACAACGGATGGGTTTCTAAAGTTTCAGCAAACTGGCTATGCTTTGTCAGATATTAATCTAGAATGGTTAATAGCTTGATTTTACTCAACTCAAAATAATACTATAACTTGGGACATGCCAATCAGCAGTTCTGTCTTGCTATACTGATGATTGCAAGTGATTTACCTGGAGCCAGTGCATGCTGCTGTTAATGGGAGTTTTGCTGCTGACTTTTAGTAGCACGCATTTAAAGCATATATTCTTTGTGCTATCTAAAGGTGAGAGAAAAGAAATGAAGAACATAAAATGAAAAAGCAGAATAATTTCAAGCAGAAATCTTTTTTTTTTTTTTCTTTTCTTTTAAAGTTGCCCAGGAGATGTCAAGAGTCAGATCTGTGCATTTTTTCCCAAGAATGCTTTTCAGAAACAGTTTTAAAAAATACTTTGTTACTTCATGTTGTGATAGGTCATTTGTGATTACATCAATCATGTCCTATTACAGCAGTAACATGTAAATTGCATCTTGGTATGGTTATAAACTGATGCAAATAACATATTTCACTTTGGGTTACCATAGCCACAACCATTTTTATTTTTTTTTTTAGCTATTGTGCTGTGCTCTATTCTGAAATATCACAGCAAGGTTCCTTATCTCATGTCACCATGAAATTGGTTACAATATTTTGCATCTAATGAAAGTTTAGGGGAAAAAAAAAAGAGGCTTTAAGTTCTTAAAGGTTTTCTCCTTTAATTTTCTTTAAAACTGCTTTAACAAAATCTCTTACACATGAAACAATTTTACCTAATTTATTACCAGAGTCAATAGGTTAAATTACCTTCAAGTAATAGTGTTTGAAATCAAATATACTGCTGTTCTTGCCTTAACCTTCTTATATTTCACTATTTTATTTCATTTGTATTCACAGCGATGCCTGTGAAATGGTGGTCTGGGTTATGACACCAAGAATAGATGACAGTGGCCTTGATTATATAGATGCCTACCCTAGCGGCACTGCCATTCTCAATTAATCTTTGTCACAAAAAGGAGGAGTAACAATTATGTGAAGACTGGAACACCTGAAATCCCACTTACAGTGTCTGGTGATGATGACTCACTGAACTGGATAATGAATCTACTTCCCATAATTCACATGCTGTTGAGGGCACTGGAGGAAAAGTACAAACAATTAAAACTTTTGGATTTACTGGGAAAAGTTATAAAACAGTTTTGAGCCTGCCCATTAAAGTATCTGTCATGATGCTTGGGGAACTTTGCTTTTAACTTCATTGAAACTGGGGGCACTTCAGGCTGGAGACATTGATTATTGCTATGTATAAATACATTTCTATAACCTCAGAGTATAGCTTTTATTAATAGACACTTACTGGAGGCATTCTTCCATATCTCAGGCATATCTGTATGATACCTATATTTATTGTAATTGTTATGTGTCTTTTATCTGTGAATGACAGAGATATATATTTTTTTTAGGCTAAAAAAATGGCTCCAATTCACGTTATTTACTCATTTTCTCCAGAGCAATGAGGCTAGAAAATATTGTAAACAGTGAGTTTAGGTGATCATACAATAGCATAGCTCTAATTTATTGTACTTGGGAAAAAACATTGGGTATTATCAGATGTCCACAGAAATTGTTGGATGCTGTGACACTGTGGCTATGTGGGCATTTTTTTTCTTTTTCCTGGAAATATTCTTCATGTTGAAGAGGTCCTAGAGCCTTGCTCTGTCCATCCAGGAACAGCTTTCAGTTCAGTTTTTTTCATGTTTGCATTACAGTAATTAATGTGAAGCTATGTTTTGAAGCATCTGTCACCATGAGCTATTTATAAGTCAAGCTTCAAGTTTGTAATTCCCTTAATGAAATAGTTGTGATGCATTTAAAGCAAGCTGTTGCTTTCAAAATTGCACCTGTCGCTCTCAGAACTGTAACATTAAAAAAACAAATACAAACAACTAAACAACAAAAACCCACAACCAACTAAATGACGTTTGTCTTCAACCTGGAAAACATGGCCCATACTTCAGCCAGGTGACTTGTTCTCAAATATGCGGAAAATGTTTCCTACGCATACACTTTTTTCTCTGGTAATTGGTTAGTCATGATTGAGATGTCCTGATTTACGAGAACTTTTCTGGGCAAGGTTTTCTGATTGCATCACCTTAAATCTGGCAGAGACAAGTAAGTGCAGCCATAACAGAGCCAGGTGGCAGCTGCCGGGTGCCCTCCCCTCCAGCTGGCAGCTCCTGCCCGCTCCCGGCACTGCTCCAGCTGCAGAACTGGGCGCCTGCAGCGCCGGCTGGGCTTCCCAAACAAGTACCGAGAAGGGATGGCCCTCTTGGAAAAGTGGGATTTGCCTCCTCTTTGCACTGGAAGGAGATGGGATTACATTTTATTGGGCTGGCCGTTTGCCTTAATTACACGGAGTGGTGCTTTCCTGCTAAGGGTGCAGCACCAGCCGGTGTGCGTGCCCATGGGCCCACTGACCTCAGCCCAGCGCAGTCCAGCTGGCTGTTAGCTAGATATAATTGCCTTTACAATGAAGACTTGAAACATGTTTCTTTTCACTTTGCCATAACTAAATGGTAGATGGGGTTTTGCTTGAACTTAAATGAAAACCGACTTTTACTGGGGACTGAACAAGAAAAAATTCAGCTGCAGAAGAGGGCATTTTTTGCAAAGCTATTAACATTTGAGAGCAAGGTAGTGTCAGGCTCTTTCAACTGGCACATATGGAGCATTTCACAGACATGACCCCAGACTATTTGTCAGCTTTTAGTTTTCTGAAGCTTGCAGTTGAAAGGATCATTGCACAATGTTACACTTACACATTCATACTAGATACACTCAGCACAAGAGGCTATATCTCTTCTGGCAAGGATTTAAAAATGGGCTCATAGTAACTGGAGTTTTTGGATGAATCAAATAAAGGAGTGCATGCTGTAGTAAATTGGTAAATATATATCCTTTTGAATCCACAGGAGCAAATTTATCCTCATTCCTCTACGGTATCTCAAAAGTGCAGCAAATTGTGTCCTCAGCTGAGATACGAGTTTGAGAAATACTGTTTGGGATCATAAATGGGTTGCTGCCTCCTTAGCTAAACTGTAAACCCATTCTGGGTTATCAGCCATGTCTACTTAGTCCACCCTCTTTCTCAAAAGAATGTTTCTTTATTTTTCCACTTTATTCCCTTTACAAAAATTGTGAATGTTTTCTGTTAGTCTCAGTGAAAGAAACCTGGGTGTCTCTGGAGAAAGCAGCCAGTTAACAGCTTTTCCATTTGTGCTCAGATCAGAGTTTAACTTGAGCCCTATGAGAGTTGTAGGCAAAAATTGAGGAAGTTTTCTCACAAACTGTTATTGATGAACAGTTCGTGAGAATTTCTCAGTTAATAACTCATCTCCCAGCTGGGCAAAATATGGCTGATAATCTTGGGCATCTAATAAAGCTGCAGGAAGAACTGCATTCTGGTAAAGAGTAAATCAGAATTAAACTCGCTTTTATCACTTATGTCATTAGAGATGTCCTTCATGTGTACTTTTAAAGTTTTCACTAGGGAGCAAAAATTTAAAATCCTGAAGACCTGTGTGAGTAGTCAGGAATACTAACTGATTTCTTATGTCTTTTGTCTGTGAGCCGTTCTAATTAGAGGTATTTGCAGCAACTGGTAACTAGGAAAATAGCTAAGCAAACATCTTCCTAATGTGCATGTATGTGTGTTCGTCTTTCT
>NW_010117773.1:20972-24289 GCF_000699245.1 Pterocles gutturalis
CATAACAGGGCCCGTTTCTGGGGCTCATTATGCTGCCAGCACATTTTGCTTTCTCTTTTTCCTATTACGACTAGGGAAGCGTAACCATCGCAATTGCGACTTCTCAGAATAATTGGAAACTCTCCAGTTGGCTTCTCCACCTGTAATGGCATTGTTCCTAGTGGGCTGATACAGGTGTAAATGTAGACTCATTGTCTATACTGAAGGATTTCTGAAAACACAGAAGTAGTGTTATGTAAAGGATGGCCTCAAACATATTCAGAGTTGAAAAACAGGGAAAGCAGTCTTCCTCCTCCTCCCAGCTTGACTTTTACTGATACTCTACTGTGGCATGGGTGAAGCATGTGATTGCCATGCTGCTCCAAAGAAGAGTATGCAGCAACTTAGTACTGAGTGTTGCTCGGTGCTTTCTGGTGCTCTGCTTTGGTGTGTTGGGCCATTAGCATCGCTGACACCAAGGATGGCTGTCTGCCTTGATTGTGATGCAGCTCAACAGATGAAATTTTGTCACCCACTTCTCTTTGGGATGTGTTGGCTTCTGCTCAGGTAGGAATATAATGCACTACTGATAGAAGTCAACTTTGTGAAGCAATAAACAGAAAATATGTTCTGTCACTGTGCCCAAGGGGAATCATATCATACCTCAGTTATCCATGTGTTCAAGGCCAAGCCTTAAGGAGAAGAGTCTACATGAATATACAGTGTAAAATTATAGATTGCTTCTCTTAGCTCTCCATCTGTGGACCTTCAAGAGCTTTATAAACACAAGCTCACTGAGCAGCTGTATACCCCAAGGAGGTGCGTAATACAGTAATAAAATCTGCCAAGCAAGTTAAGGGTCCAAATCTCGATACATACCTCAGGGTTGTAAGAATTAAACAGCGTGGTTTCACAGAGAGACATTCTTCTGAGAGACTCTTTTTCTTATAGAAGTAACATAAGATCAAACCTCCCTTTTGATTATTTTCCAAACTTCAGGGGTGCTTAGTCTTTGAGTAGAATCAGAAGATATTGCTATATAAATAACATGAACTCAGACCTTCTCTGGAAGAACGTGTTTGGCTCATGGCACGCCTGGAAACAACGGGGATTCTCCGGAGCATATTTTAACACTGTTCAGGTCTCCGTCAACATTCTACATCCTTCTCTCACTTTCAGCAGTCTCCTTTCAGCATTATTTTAATCCAAGAGATCTCTTGAACAAAAAAGATTGAAAAGCAGTCTGCAATCTGTGGTTCCATTTATTTCCCAGATATTCTGATATCAAAGGCAACGCAAAGCAAAAATTTATGAAATGCAGTAAAGCAGCTGTCAGGCCAACTGTTGTGGGATCACACAGGCCATGGGAGGAACGCTGCTTTGCGGTGTGACCGCATGCTTGATGTGGGAGTCTGTTAGATGACACAGTCAGTGTCTCCTCTGGTGCTTTCTATCTAGCGAGGAAGAAGGTGTGCTCTGACTCACACTCCTCATATAGAAAAAGCCAGAAAACGTGAGGATTGATGCAGACATCAGTAATGCTTTGTCCTGCTGCTTGGGAGAAAATAATTGATTTCCTGGCACTCACATTCAAAGCAGGGTAAGAGCTGCTGGAGAGGCAGGGGGTGTCTGTCTAAACCCTGCCGGGTACACAGAGGAGGACAGGTAATCCTGCCTGGCGTGTGTGGAGTGAAGTCTCCCCGTACTGTGTGGTCAAAAGTAAAGAGAAGACAAAAAATTTAAATGCACAGAATTCCAAATTATTATCTAAAAGCCTTTTCTTGCTACTGATGCAATGAAGAATAATCCCCCATAGCAAAGGGATGTAAATAGGTTCTTGATAGTTTCTTTTGGATATGTGGTAATAACATAACTAAGAGCTGCCCAATATTTATGTTTCATTATTCTTTCATACTCTTAAGAAAAGCTTTGCCTTTCTCTGTCCTTTTGTTCGAACAAATTAATTTGCTAGTCTGTATAGCTCAGAGCGCACGCACTTTGTAAAGATGCTGCCATCTGCCATTTAGTTTCCTTTCGAAGCTGTGATCTTAGACATATATTTCAGGGAAAAGGAAGCCAAGTGGTTGAGTTTATTTTCCCTTTGTGTGAACAACAATGAGAATAATTCCAGAGCCAGGCAGCAAGGCTGCCTGAAATGCCAACTGCAAATCACCTTTTCAGTGAGGCATTAATTCATTCTGTGAAAATAAGCACAAGCTGGGGAAAAGAACTCCAGTTCAATTTCTCCCCCTGTCTACTGGCTGGATCAATTAAACTCCAAATGGGAAGTTTTTGAGATTATTTATGTCAAATTATTATTTTTACTTTTCCTAACCCCTATTCCTGATCATCTTCCCTCCCTCTCAACCCATGCATACCTCCCACAGAAGACAGAAGAGTGCTGGAGGGTGCATGGCAGCACCAAGGCTCTGTGTCCTCGGGTCAGCCTAGGCTGCCAAGAAGGCAACTTCTCACCTCTGGCTGGGGCACAGCCCTCCCTGTGATCAGGAACCCCTTAGTGACTGAGAGGGATTACCAGTCCCTGCCTGCAGGCAGGGGGAGCGAGAGGAGGAGAAAGGGGGTCTCTTTGCCCCTTCTTGGCTGTTTGTGCCTTGTCTTTGGATGTGGGTGCTTCAGGAGCTGAGAAATACTACATGAGATCAAGATGGAAAACATTTCTTTGCATCTGCTTGTGGGAACTTAGAGCTACTCTGTGTGTGTTTGTGCGTGTGTGTGTGTAGGCTGACACTACCACTAAAATATCCATGCATTCGTTAATACTTTATGATTATTTTTAGTCAGATCAGTTCCCCAATCAGACTTGTCTCATGGTCACTCAAAAGCCTGGATCAGCACAGCTAAGGGGCATCATCGGCCTGAAGTGAGAGGATGGGGCAAAAGAGGGCAGACCTGTTTTCACAGCTGTACACCTGCCTTAAATGATCATCAGAGAGATGAGGGGTCCCCTTTTTCTTCTGGAGGCTGAAGCAGTACCTCCAAGGTTTATTTCTATGAGAATAAGACAACAAGAATAAGAAACAGGTCCTTTTTTCCTGTTGCATCAGCGAGAATAAGACCAAGGAAACAGGTCCTTTTTTCCTGTTGCATCAGTTGCAAACAAGTAATAAAATAACAAGCCTTTGCTTGCCTATTAAATATTTAGGTTTAAATTTCAGTGATAACTGGAATGTTTTGGAAATCAATTGAAGCACTTCTTGAGAATTAAAAAAATAACTCCCTTTTTTTTTTCATTTGTTTTCACAATACCTAATGATTCTTTGTATCCTTTGACTCTCCTGAGATCACTTTGAACTTAAACTGGAAACGTAATTGGATTT
>NW_010117773.1:24300-67216 GCF_000699245.1 Pterocles gutturalis
TTGTTCATGCATATAGCAGCCTTAAAGGGCATGAATAGTGTAGTGTTTGAGAATGTGCCGCTATTTGAAAGATTGATGCGTTTTTCTGATTTTGATATAAAATGAAAACATAGTGAGGGGCTGTCACAAGCCTCTGAATCAGCCACATTCTTTTTAGAAGCTGAAGACAGTTCTTGGCTCACGTAGGCTATTCTCCCACATGTGCTTTTGCCAAAACAGTGCGTGTCAGGGCTTTTTTTTGCTGTTGTTTTTTTCTGCAGATGGTGTAACGAGGGATAGACTGCTCATTGCTTGCCAAGAGTTGTATAATATTGTGTCAAAATGCAGTCCCAATCTGCAGTTTTGAAGGTAGCATATCAATCACTTACTCATCAAGTTCCCACACTTCTTGCATGGAGGGTCAAACTTATTAACAAGTTTCATCTAAATGTTTTGAGAGTGATGAAATTTGGTATGCTTTCCCACCAAATGTTGGTTAAAATGCCCACCGTCAGGATGCTGAGAGCCAATAGGCAGCTGATTCTTTTTTTCTTATGAACCTCAAACCTAAGGCACTATATTGCTTAGGTTTGCCTGTGATTTTTCTCTATAGTACATCTGAAGTACAAGCAAGAAGCATTTGGTGTCACAAATTATTTACTTCCATTGTTGTGATTAAATAATTAATAATAATAATATATTAGCTTTTGAAACACACTGTGTTTGGAATTTCCCAGGAAACTTAAAAATTACTTCTCGCATCTATATGAAGTTAAAAGTAGAGATAAAAATGAGACAGGTTAGATCACGAAGTTTTTAAACTAAAAGGTGTGTTAGTTTTTCACCAGATTGATATCTGAGTCTTCCTCCTGTTGACGGTCATCTCCAAAATAAAACCAATATTAATTGCACCCTTCACTAGGTAACAAAATGGCAGAATGATCCATCTTCTGGCTCTTGGATGTCTGAGAGTGATTAAATGCATCTAGGAAAAAAGTTACTCCCCAAGAGTGGCATGTACATACAATTTAGTCACTGTAATCCAGAAAGCTTCCAATATAGAGGGGTTTAGGGACAAAAACAGTTGGGGGAAGTCATTAATCTCGGTCATGTTTCAGCTTTAACTTCTTTATTTGTCATAAACACTTTTTTGTTATGGGGATTGTGTTCATTCAATCTCACAGCAATCCAAGGTAGCCAAAGTGGCAGTGGCTTAAAATTAGTGCACTGACATTTATGATAACAAAAGCACTTTTAATATGATGATATACTGCCTTTTTAATAAACTACTACAAATAGTCTCTGCCATGTAGCAGAGAGAGCAGGATATTCAGTATTATATGATCATGTTTAAATACTTCAGAATGAGAGCTTGTATGAAAAACACATGTAAGAAGATGGTTTTTCTATGAGCTATAAAAGAGCAAAAATCCTCCAAAAAACAAGAACTGTTTTTAAGAGTGATCTGGCAAGCTAAATAAGCATAAGCTTACTAATTTAGGCTGTCTGGAAGGAGTGTAGGTGAGATTTTCAGCATCTTGGTGATATGACAACAGACAAAATCTACAAATATCCTTTAGGTGTCCTGTATGCTGTATTTGGACCACCAAAAGGATTTTCTGCCTCAAGCAATACCAGGTTATTATCCTGGCTGGCAGAAAACAACCTGTAAATTATAGCTATATCTGGCACATATGGAAGAAAAGCCATCAGACGGTATCATATACGAAAAATGGTTTCTTGTTTGCCTTGGTCAAGTAACTAAAAGTTTAGATGTATCATCTTTTAATTTGAGGAATGATGAAGCCAACAGTGACAAGAACAAAACTGCAAGTTTCTAAAAGTAAATATATTGAACTGAGAGGTAGGTCATTTGTCAGCCACCCCTGTAGATAAAATAAAATGGAAGACAAAAAAGTTTGCTTTGGATCACAACGCCAGAGACTGCAGCACAAGATTACGTATTCTAAGGCATCTACCTCTCTCTGTGTACACCTCTAGAGACACTGAAGAGTCTTAAATTTCAGCACACTCCAGCATCTCAAGTTCTGGAGGGACAGAGAGACTGCAGAGAGTTGTCTTTATACAGCTGACATATGTAGCCTCGAATGCCATCTATAAATTAGGTCCCTATAAAGTAACAGTGCCCCCAGGCATCTGCTGTTTAAAAACTGCCCTTCAGAGGGACTGGGCCATCTTCTGTAGGATATATTGTGCATTTTACAGTCCTCATAAGAAACCAGTCTGCAAATCAGGTACCAAAACAATTACATCATCTCTGTTGGCAGATCATCTTTAAGTCTCTGAAAACCTACTGAGAGAAGTGGAGTTACTTTTGCAGTATTTTTCAGATGTTCTTTAGCTGTAACTTTACCCAATACAGGCAGAAAAGGAATACAGCTAGGGCATTTCAATTCTGCCTTTCTTCTCCATTTGGCAGTTGATCTTGAGTGCCCACATAGCCTATTAAACTCACTTTATTTATAGCTTTACTATTGATGTCTGAGATTAAATGCCAGGGAATGAAAGACATTTTTTTTAAAGGACTATTACTTTTTTTTTTTCAATACAACTTTCTTAGGACCACAGGACTGTAAAAACCTGCTGTAGTGTGTTATTTCAATCATTTCTTTCTACCTAGGAAGAATACCTCTGATAGCGCAGCTACTCGCCCTTTGTTACAAGGTTTATACAAAATTCAGCAGTGTTATTACAATTGAACTCAAGGGGAGCTGTGAATGCTTGGCGCTATCGTGTTCCTGTTTGCAGTGCTCGCTGATCTCTGCTCATCCGATAAGCCACAGAGCAACATAACTCCTTTATGAAAGCAGTGGTGAATTTTGGTGCTACAACACTGCAGTAAAGGATTTTTTTCAGTGCTAAAACTATGCTTTACACATGGTACTCTCACCCACCTGGTCCTCATTTGGTCTGAAAAATATGGAAGCGAGAGACCTGGGATGCTTTAGAGGCTGCTGGCCTGAGAGCGCTGCCTGGACTGCCCTCCATCTGGCCAGCAGTGGCAGTGGGCACAAAACCCTTGTATGGGTATGTCTGCTTCAGAGCCCGCACCTAGTGGTTTTGCCTCTCGTCTTGGCTCTGGGACAGCATCCCAGCAGAGCTGTGTTCAGGCCAAGGAATCTAGTTCTGTAACTTTTTACCAAAAATCCAGGAGAGTCCATGGAAAGCTCATGCTGGATTTGGTAGCTATTGGCAAACTAGAGATGTACCACACAGATCACTATTTTTCAATATTTTCATCAGGCAGGTATGTAAAACCCTGTAAACTCTATTTTTAACTCTCTGTAGACAGAATATTCTGATCAGGTGCATCCTAGAATTGCCTCTAAACGCTTGGTACTTTCTGTGAAATTATGATAGCAAAGGACAGAGCTAAAGGCATTTGCAGATATTATTAATTTAGTGAAGACTTCAGAGTGATTCACATGTCTAGTGTTAGTCTAACACTAATTCAGAGCTCAGCTCATCTAGATGAAAGAATTTTCATCAAAACTATTCTGGAGAAGACAAGAGTCACTTATTTTGTATCTTAAAACTGCCGCTGTGTGATCAGATGCTTTTGCAAGCTTAATCAAACAAAGGATATACAGAAAACAGCTTCTTTCCATCATTATCCCCAGCAATGTCTCTTTTCTAATTGAACTTGAATGATTCTTATTCCAGAATAAACTACACCTTTTACTGTTACCTGACACATAATAGACCACTGCAGCTTGCATCAGCTTCACAGAATATGTCGGTCTGTCTGCTTAGACTAAAGGTGTCAGAGCACACCATACGTGGCACTGTTTTTTTCGGGTGTGTCACTGCAATGCTTTCCCCTCTGCTCTTTCTTAACGTAACTTGTCCCTTACTTCCAAACTGGGCATGTAAAACTATACTGGGTTGGTATCTTTAAAGCTCTCTATTAATAGCCCTGTGCTTGATCGCAATGGTGGATGAAGTACTTAAATAATGATGGAAGCAGCTGTAGCACAACAATTGTGTTGAGATTTCAGAAGTCAGTAATGCTTTTAGTAATGCTACAGGTTTAGGGTAGCATGAATGTGAATGCAGATAGCATTATATTTTGGTATGCTTCATAAGATAAAATTTTTCTGTTCTGTGTCTCACTTTTAGAAGTGGTAGGGCACACATGTATAAGTTAAACTTTTTCAGTGTTTTTTCATGGTCTGGAACAATCCCAAACTTTCAAGGGCAATGAGTGGTAGAAAAGGTGCTCGTGAGGTGTTTATATTAATTGTGATTGTATGCAGCCTAATAATACACTTTCTGCTCTCCTACTTGATGGAAACTTTTTCTTGATGTCCACTGGATATTAAGCAATTTACTGACTTGATGAGCAAGAACAAGGTGATTGCAGAAGTACTCTCAGCCAGCTGAAACTGGCCGTGCAGCTCATCTTGTTGCTCTGCATTCCGTCTAAATGGGGCATTTAATTATAGGCATTGCATTTGCCAGGAGTTCTTTTGTTTACAGCAGATGCCTGATAATGTCATCTAGAGTTTTCTTCTTCTGCCCTGAACAGATGCATCTTGTATTGAATGTTATAGCAAAGATTTTGCCTGAGGGTTTGCTTGAACAGTGCAGTTGGTTGTATACCCATGCATAAGAAAAGACCTTCAAGGGAAAAAAGCCAGCCCAGGTATCTGTTGCTGAAGTCTGCTAGAAGGACCCACAATTTGCACATAGTGTAAGTGCTGGGAGTGCAGTGCTTTCTCAGTGGCCAATGAGGAAGACTGTGGCTGTGTTTCCTCTTGCTTTTGTGAATGTTATTGCAGCCTGCCTAGGCCTCCCAGTGTAAATAGCATCCACACCACCAGGGTTGTCAGAGGTTACTTGAGGAGAGATTCTTCCTTCCTGCTGCTTGTAGTTCTCTCTGCTCCAAGATCACATGCACATACGGATATAGTTTCCAGTTACAGTTTTGACATTTAAATCTATAAATGAGTCTCAAGCTTCTTCTTGTGCTACTGTCATTGCTGTCATCTCCATTTCTTCTCTACTGGGATGGGTCTTGTGATTTTTGCAAGCTTTTTGTTGCTTAGTCTCTTCTTGAAGGGCACCAGAAATATTATTAAGTACTTCTGAAATGCCTCCATGGTATGCTTCTAGTATGTTTTCAGGCCTCTTATGTTTTTTTTTTTTTTAAGTATTCTGAATAGAGCCTAGACTGGTATGTTGGATAGTGTCCTAAGAAATAGAGCTGTTTATTATGAGCCCTGTGTTTCGTCATGGAAGGCTAGTTAACTGCTGAACATCTGCAGCTTCCTACCAGGGACATACAGCAGTGTCTGATCTGCAGTAACTGCACTGCACAGGAGATCCAGTATATCTTCCCAGGAAAGGCTAATTTACCGAGGTCACTTGAAAAGCCTGCTGATGCCTGGTTTTCTGTCTCCTATGCCTATAATTGGTCAGGGCAATGTATGCCTGTTTATATCTCACACATGCAATGTTTTATTCCTCTGCTAAAGGTTATGCTGTTTAACTGATTAATTGTTCAATACTGATAGACTAGATTTAGCAGCGGCAGCTCTTTGAGAAGATGCAGCACATCGACTTTGTAAATGTAATATCTGGCTTTTCTACTTTAACAGATGATAACATTTAAAGAGCCAGTCAGGCTTCTGGGATTTTAAATACCAGATGGGAATTTTATATTCCCCAAGTACTGTATCCTATCTAGTAAATACTAAAAGCAGTGGTGGCTAACTCAAAGAGAACCTGTGTTTTTCAACTCACAAATGATTACACATTCATTTCTGTTGCTACTTTAAAAATTCTCATTATCGCCCATCACCACCTCGTCAATGTCTGCTTATCACTTCTATAACACTTCTTTTGGGAGCAAGATGCTGCATTCTTCTTTTGTTGGCACTGTGGTAGGAGCTAAACTAAACAACAAATGGCAGTAAGGAAATGGGCTATGCCCAGACCAATATGTTCTCAAGCATTTTAATATAAACACTATTATTTTCAAAATAAATAAGATCTTTAGAGCCTTTACTCTGTATTAGAAAAACAATAATATAAAAACCCAAGCAGACTAGAAGCCAAACAGAAATTTTAAAATTCTGATAATGGACTTCTGATGCTCTTGGATACAGCTTCACTCTGTCCCTCACTCTGTTCTGTGTTCTGTTATCTGTTATGCTTTACAAGCAGCATAGATATGAATCTAAAGTAATCAAGATAAAGTAACTCTCAGATTCTCCTAAATGACAGCTAAGCTGCAGCAGCCACTGCACGTACCGCTCCTATGTGTCAACTGCCACATCTAGTCTACACTGGGAAGAGAAATAATCTGTTTCTGATTAAATGACTCTTTAAGATGGATGGTGTTAGTAGTGGAGATGCTGAGACACGTGTAAAAGTAAACATGTATGGTCCATTGTAACAGCTCATCAGATAGTTGCAATAGGTGTTGATCAGTGCAACTTTCATATTTTTAGGCTTTAGCTAAAGATCTGCATCTCCTTTAATGAAGATATTGCTTACAATGGTGGGAAAACTAATGATCCGAATTTTGATATAAATGGACCCCAAATTAATTTAGATTAGAACACGTTTAGATGTGAAAGTGTTGTTCTAAATTTTAAAGTCAAGCATTTTAAAAGCTTTGAAATACTTATTTAAATATATATTTTTAAAAATTTCTTATAATGATTAGAGATGTAAACACTGACTAGCTGGAGAAAGAGTGCCTGTTCACTTGAGATTTACAGCTCACTGTTGCAGTCTTAGAAATTAAGATGCTCATCTGAGCTCCAAACCTTTAAATATCTGCTTTTGTCCTCTAATGTATAAGGACATTCCTTTGAAAATACCAGATCACATAAACTACATAATTAGCGATGAATTCCCTGTATAAAGATCAGTAATCTAGAATCTATAATCCCCGTTCTTCATGATAAATCTGCTGCATAGACATTAAATTATTATAGTATCATACAGTTAAGCAATTAAAATAAAAATGAAACTTGTCTCATCTGACATTTTCACATTGTGGTTTTGATGGACAACGTGAAAACAGGAATAGTGAAAGAAGAGTTTTATATTCCTCCCATTTCACTGACCTTCATCCTTATTTCTAGCTTTTCCACTCAAGTATCAAAAGGTCTACTGTAATAAATGATGACAGGAAGCACATCTGACAAAACTCTCTTAAGTCTTGTTGAATAAAACATTTAGTGGAAATGCTTCGCGGTGCCAGCAGGTTAGCATTAAAAGATTAATGGTTTTAAATGAAGCCTAAACACCCTGACAAACATCTGACAAACAACAGTTCCAGATTTTAAAATTAAGATTTAAAATAAAGATGCTGCTGAAGTTATAAAAAGAAACATATCCAGCAGTTGCCTAATGCTCATGACAATACTATTTATCTGTCAGAAAATCACCTGCATTGGTGATCTAATGCTGATGATGCTGGTATATGTTGTGTGAAGTAAAAGGCCTGATCATATTGTCAGTCACACAGCCAGGGTTCTTGCCCTTTCAAATTTCTCTATCGCACTTGGAGGGACCAGTTTGTTTGAGCTTTCAATTAACAGTTGTTTACTTTCACTAGAAAAATAAAACTGAAAAAAATGCCTATAAAAGCTATTTTATTTAGCTTATTTGTTTTCAGTAATAACTGTGCTAAACTCTAACAATTCTTAAGGCTTATATTTTAGCTAAGCTGTTCTGGACAGAATTCTCAAAACTACACATACATGTTGAAGTCCAGAGTGTAAATTCCAGGCACATGCTTCCCACTTGGGGTTTTTGTGTACCAGGTTTGAAAAAACATGGACATGCTACAAGCTGAAGTTGACTTCAGCTGTGAACTAGACAGGGTGTTTGCACAACTTTTCTAGTATTCTCCACCCTCCCCAAAGCTACATCACCAGGGAACATTGTCTCCTTCAGCCTCTGACAACATCAGAAGAGCCTGCTGTTTATGGGTAATTATGAATGCAGAATTATTTTCCTGTGTTTTACATATTATGTTCAATTACTTTGAATTGCTATTAGTATTTTTTCCAAATTAAATTGAGGAATACAGATTTTTTTTTTTTTTAATGGTATATCCAGACACTTACAATGCAAGACTCCTTGCCATTATTTATTGCTCAGACAAGGGGGATCGGGGTCACTGGAATGACAATGAAGGTCTCCTTATCACTTCACTCATTTTTGATTTCTCTTGAAGAAGTTATCTTTCTGGGAATAATTTTTCCACCACTTTTCAGAAAGGGATAGCAATAAAACTTGGAAATTTGAATGTACTCTTAAAAGCTCTGGTGTCAGGTAATTATCTAAAAGTTGGACTATGTCTTAGTCAAAGACATTTCTGGTCTCACTGTCCTTATGCAGACATAATTCCCATTGGAATCATCCTGAAATTTGCTTCCATGACTTGTATAGGTTTGAATGAGATGCTGAAATTTGCAGGAGGGTCATTGTTAGACTTTTGATGCTTTGCTGTATCTTTGCTAGGCAAAACTACTGCCCAGTTTTATTTTATTCCAAAAAACTATTCATTCTTTTTTAAGTGAACAAAAATAGAAGGGGGAAAAAAATCTCTGTATCAAAGGAAATGAATATCTGTGTCTTAGGGAATACTTCCTTTTAAAAGTTCCTTGAAAAACTCCAATAAAATAAAACCTGAGATACATTCTGGGTGGACTGCAGTGTATAAATATCTGTATTTTGTCCCAATCTGTTTTAAGCAAGTCCATTAACAAGAATGTAATTCATTTAACTTTTATATTGTTATATAAAACAGCAGGCAAATTAACTAGATGCTGAGTATATTTAAATTATAATTTCACCTGGCAGTAGATCATATGGTGAAATAATTTTTCCAGAGATCCTTCTCTCTGCTTTCTAACAACCTTTTTCTTGACACTGTTGTCATAAGAAAGTTCTTACAGACTAAAATATACTAAATAAAGCAGACATTAGCCAAGAAATAGACGCACAAGCTGCTACAATACATGCTCCTATCATGGAGTGGCCCATAGACATAGGATTTCTGGGGTGCAGCAAACTTACTTCAGTGCATCAGATGTTCCTGGGAAAGCTTTTTAGAGAAAATGAAGCAACTGCTATGTACTGAGTGAATTAATTCAAATATGCGAGAATTGACAGAAGTGTATAGGTGTGAGAATACAGCTTCATCTTTAATGTCATCCCTGCATGGAAAATGAGCTTGGAAAAGAAATTCCTTAGGACTCTTGGATACAAATCATAGAATGGTTTGGGTTGGAAGGGACATTAAAGATTCTCTAGTTCCAACCCCCCTGCCATGGGCAGGGACGCCCTCCACTAGCCCAGGTTGCTCAAAGCCTCATCCAGCCTGGCCTCGAACACCTCCAGGGATGGGGCATCCACAGCTTCCCTGGGCAACCTGTTCCAGTGCCTCACCACCCTCCTAGTGAGTTCATAGTATCTAATCTAAATCTATCTAATCTAAATAATGTATTCAATAGATAGTTTTTCATGGCATGTTGCAGTTTTCTGTGTAAGACACCCTTGGTGCTGCAAGGACTGTAATTAATTGGTTATCTGTCAAGATTATCCCACAGGACCTAATCATCTCCCTTTTGCCTAACATTCCCTTCTTCTCTGAAGGTGCTTTTTCTTTCAAATTTTATAAATCGTTACCATAATTAATTTAAACATGGAGATTTGTTGCAAGCTGCCCTTAGGCTGAAGTCTGTGGTTTCTTTTTCAGGCCTTGCTGGTGTTACATGCCTAAAACCATGTCTGTTCTTTCGTCTGTTATATAATATTGTCTCACAAAAAGTGCTACCTCTCCCTACAAACTGAGTTTTACTTAGGAAATTCATTAATTAGTTCCCATTATCCTCCCTACCTTGCATATTTTCCTCTCTACTTAAAATTTTATGTAATTTTCTTTGCTTGCCTTCGCTTTTTTTCATTAGACTGTGAGGTTTTAAGTTCAGTGATGTAACTTGATTTAATAGGATCTCATTTGGTAAGATGCCAGCAGGTACTACAGGTCATAAATAGTAGAAATAATTGTCCATAAATGCTTATTAATGCAAATGTATCTCCAGTACTTATTTAGAGCAGCTTATTTCAAGTTTTATGTTTTGATCTAAAAGTTCTCTTTGTATTAGACTCTTGCTCATCCAGTCTGTGAAGTTAAGCACTGAAAGTAGTGCTGCTGACAGGGGTCAAGGGGAGATGGGTCACCAGCTAAAAGTCAACCTGATTGGTTTTAGTTGCTACAAGCTACTAATTTGATGAACCTCCATATAGGACAGGTATAATAAGACGTTTGCTTAATGTTCCCTAGCTTCCAGGTGTCCTTGCCATGTCTGAACAGAGCACTGAGAATTCTGTTATCAAATTTTAGTTTAGAATCTCAAACTTGAGGTAGTTTGAAACAAGTTATTTAATGAACTTTATGACAATGATTAAAGAGAAAATAAGTCCTACTGTCTCCAGAACATTACTGACAGACCAGATGACATATCTTCCATACAAGAAATAAGACTAAGCACTTCGAAAGCCAAGGCATTTCAATAGAAGTGAAATTGAGCTTTTCAGAGCAGACTATCCAATCCCCTCACATAGCAAGGAAATCACTCTACTGAGTGATTTTATAACGCTGAATGTTTTTGGAGTGCTATTGCAAACTTCATATCATCCTCAAGCACAAACTACCATACACTTGCTGTAGAAATTACCCTATTAGGGACAGCTGTACAAGTGACAAATGTCTGCTTAGATTGCCAGATAAAGTAGTACAAATTCTATGCAGTACCTCTGTTTTTTAAATGCTTCAATTTTGTGAAATACACTTCTCTAGTGATGCTCATGTTGTTATTCCAATAAGAGATTACATCCAATCACTGCAAGATGTTAAAGCTAGTCTGGAAAAACATCAGAAAATGTAATTTATTGTGCAGTTATAGTCAGCTGTAGCAAGTGAGTTGACAGGCACTTCCTCCTTCTACAGTCTTGGATCACTTTCACCATTTGGTCATGAATTTGGGAAGAGGGATACCAGTCCATCCTACACTCTTCCTTACAACTGTGCTGGCAATGTTTGCTGTCTCTGTTTAAGGGGGACAGAACAGAGTTCTTTTTCTCAATAATCAAAATTGGAGTCCTGCTTTATCAAATTGCAACCTGTTTTCTCACCTCAAACCAGTCAGAACTATACTGGAGCAAAATTCAGTGAGCAATCCTCACCATGTGTTCTTCCCAAGCCACTAAGCCACTGGATACCTGTTTCTTTTAAATGTTCTGATAAAGAAATAATGACATTTCAGCATAAAACATTATTTGATGTCCAGGTTTAAGATGCAGCTTTTTAAAGTTTTCATATTTTTTAAGTCTTTGTCTTCCTCTCCAGGGACAGGAAATTTTGCAGAATGGAGAGAATGGAGGGTATGGCTATGTAGTTAGTTGGTTTTACTTTCTAACTTGCTAGTAAGAAAGTGTAATTGCTTTTCAGAATATAAAACTATGCTTGTTTCTTGGTGAAGGCTGCAAAGTTGGAGACTTGTGGAAGCTGGGAAGTATGTTTAGTTAGTGTGTCACAGACAGACCTGGACTTCCTCTGTTTCCCCTTCATGGCCAGCCACACCATGTGGCTCCAACACAGAGGGTGAGCAGGGAAAGCATAAAGTCTGCCAGGAAAATGCAATTTTGCCCTAACCAGTTAAGGTTGTGTCTGCCATTTGACTTGCCCCTACTGTGACCTGCTTTATTCCTCTGATTCTGTTTGAGGAACATCGGTCTAAATTCAGCATGTATTATCTAAAGCACTTTGAATGTTTGTTACACATTATCACTGGAACCTTACTTATCAGCTGTTTTTAATCCTCTGCAAACATGCTTTAATAGAAAACATAGGGAAGAGAGCAAAGTAATCTAGATCTCCACGTGGATTTGCATCAGTGATGTCGTATAGGAAAAGGACAAATCCCCCAAAGCTGTGAATCCCCAGTTACAGGACTTGCCTTGGAGCATTGGGAGCTTGTCAAGTCTGCAGCTGTTCCCTGCACCGCTGCCTTTGGCTCACAGAGGAGGAATTACCTTTGCTTTGAGCCTGTCCTAAAGTTTGGTTCCCAAAGGGGTCTTCACCCTGCCGTGACTGAGAAGCATGGTGGGTGGAACGACTCGTTCCTTGCTTCTCCTCACTCTCAGGCTGTGCTCTCCCGTGCTCTTGTTGGAGAGCACCAGCTAAACAGATGTCTGTGTGGGGAAGGGAGAGGGATGTTCCCTGTGAGTGGCTTTTTTTCAGATTTCCCATTACTGAAGCCTGACAGAGATTTCATTATTTATAATTACTGTAATTTTGTGCTGCCAAGTTGTAATGCAAAATGCCTATGCAGATATTTGTATATGTTTACAGTATTGTCTGGCAGTTGGGGTCTTTGTAAAGATAGAACTTGTGAATTCTGGGTGATTTTATGAAACTGTTGTATCATTAATGCTTTGATATGAATGGGATCTGTGATATGCTGTTAAGGCAGTGTCATGCCTCTCAGAGCAGGACTGAGAGCTGGGTGAGGAGGAGGTGAAATGGCTGCTGGGCATGCTCTTCAAAACAAGGGTGTGAGGATGTGAAAATTCAACCTCTAAAGATTCCCTGCAGAGCTTGAAGCAGTTATATCCTTTTACTGGAGTTGCAGCAAGCCTAAATTTCACTCATTATTTAGTATTCTAACATTTGCTTTGAAACATTGCTTTATTGGTTAATTATATAGCATGCCTTTATATGTTCTCTCTACAGATGATGTTTCCAAAAGAGGTTTTAAGATTTCCTTTTACATTACCTGATTTAAATTAAACAGCAGAACCATAACATGCTATAGCCATCTTTTAACCTAAAGCACAGCACTATGGTAGTGTATTCTTATTTTTTGTTAACTTGATAGTTTGGTGAGTACCAAATGGAAATACTAACAAATGAAATACACTGAAAGAGAACTCAGTTACAAGCAGTGTACTATTCCTGCTCCTTTGAACTAATTTGTCTTTATGCTCTAATGTAAAAGGATCAGCCTTGACCTCTCATTTCAAAATGTTGTCATTGTATCATAAATAGCAAATATAGTGTTCTATATACATACTACAATTGCAGTTAGACTTGGTCTTATTCTGCCTTGTTTCACTTAAGTCAATGAGGTTACGTGGTTGAGCGAAAGGAAAATGTACTCCTTCCATTTAGACTGAAATGGCAAATTACAGCACTGAGTGCTTCTGGGAACATAGTGAAAGGTGCAATAAAATTAAATAATAATTTATGCATTGATCTGAAATAGGAAACTTTGAGTGCTCATTTTTACAGAAAATTGAAGCTACTAGTGTTGAAATTTTGGTCCCGTTTCTTCATTTTGCATCTTCATCACCTCATTACAGCTCATTACAGAATATGAAATCTGCTACTGTTTCTCACACAAGAGGAAAGCAGTTTTTGTCCAATGACTAAAGTAAAAGTGTGTCAGACTCATTTTTACCAGGAAGAATTAAAAAAAAATAGTTGAAGGGAGTAAAATTATTTTTGTAAGATTGTTTCTTTGTGAACACAGATAAGGGCTGAAGTTAACAATTCATAATGAAATACCAGAACAGTGACATTATCATCATCATAATCATTATTTTAACTCGGAATGAAGAGGGTTCTGATTTACACAAGTCAGTACATCTTCATCTGCATTAGATGAGCACACAAGATGGCTTTTTCCTATCTCAGCTTTTTCTGTTCATACTATGGTACTCTCTGATGTCACACATTGAAAAAATGGAAGATTATATCCTCAGATTCTAATGCCTTATCCAAGTGTGAAAAATCACTTATATCTACATTTTAAAGACCAGCTTCTAGGGTACCTAATACCCTTTTTTCCAGAAGTACTGGGCACCAGCAGCAGTTGTGATTTATCAAGCACCCCAAAGAAGGGATGATTCTTAAACCCACTAACCCTGACTGTCCTGGGTCAGAGCTGTATTTTAAGACTATTGCTTTTAATTCTAGTGTTTTTTAGAAGTTTTAATTTAGTGGGGTAGATGCTGCATCCTGAACTGGGGCAGTGGAGACAGTATTCTTTGGATAAAGTGAAGAAGGCTTAGACAGCCTCTAAGAAGTGGTGCTTGGCAGCAGTATGGAGTTGGCAGCCTCCAAGGGACAGATAACGGTCTGGCGTACATGTGAGGTATAGCAAGTGAGGGAAATGGTGAGAGAGGATCTTGTCCAGATCTTGGAAACTCAGAGAATTTGGTCTAAGGAACAACTTACAGTAAAAAAACCTGAGATATGGATTGGTGGTGTGCCAAAAGTTACTAGCATAAATGTTGATTCTCAATAGAAAGGCATGATTATCTCTTCTTCTTCATCAGTGTAGTTTTATGTAGTATTTCTGCAGAAGTGAATATTATGCATAGGAAAAAATTTGGACAGATCATCTGCACTGACTAACCCCCCCATAAGAAACTTCCACTAATACCACACTGTGGGACCTTTCAGTGAGCAGGTGGGTGTGTGGCATTGCCCCAAGGTTTGCATATACAAAAAGTGGAACCTGGTGCCCTTTGGCTCTGATTGTTTTCTCCTGCACCCTCAGAAGCTGTGTGGGCCTTTCTGAATGCATGCTAGAGAAATATGGTTTTATACTGGCAACTTATTTTCTTCCAGAGAGTCATAGAGCAAATAAATGCCCCCAGCTATGACTCTGCTTTTCACCTCATGGAGAGTAAATGTGGGCTGGTTAAATGGATCAAAGGAAAAATGTAGCGTGGACACAAGAAAAATAAGTTCTATAATTGACTGGGTCAAGAGGTGCTCAGGGACACCTGCTTGGATGAAAATGGAATGGCATTCACAGCAGAGACAGGAAATCTGATCTGACATGGCTAAAACAACTTGGGAGCCTCAGAGATGTGAGTTGAAAGTAATGTTAGAGGCAAATGTGAATAGCTTAACCTGCGGAGGTCTAACCTTTATATGCTCAGGGGCCATGTTCATTCCCAGGCAGGTAGATAGGCCAAACCAGTACAGTTACATTTCCTGTGAATAGCAGCTTGCCTAGGAAACGCTGCTTGATGCAACCAACTTCTCTGTTTCTCTGTCTGGCTTTCTTAGCTGACCCCTCCATCCATCCTGTATCTGGCAGGCTCATAGATCAGGTCAGGCTCCTGAACTGATTTTTTGGCCATCATTAGTTGAAATGAATGTGAATTTGCAAGGACATCTGAAGCAACAGCAATAAAATAATCCACATTATCCTATACAGTAGAGATGCAGGAAATCTTGGGTTAAAGCTGCAGTTTTCAAGGAAAGCGTTCTTTCAGCTGTAATCTGCAAAGGTAACTGAACAATATATTCTTTACACACTAAGAACAACTCAGAGTGCTGTTGATGATGTGAGGAAAAATCTAAAATCAGTTACTATACCCATAATACCAAGTATGCCCGTTATGTCCCTCCTCCCCATACTAATATTTATATCTTTTCCTACAAGTGCTCAGATTCAAGTCCCCGGTAGGATTCTCCTGGCAGGCAGAAATCGATGTAGCTGCCTCTTGAGTTGCTAGTAAACAAGTTGTATTGGTCACAGGGCTCTGGCAGCTGAGCAGGGTGGTTTTGTGTGTGGTGAGTTATATTCCCCATTTACGACCTTGTTGGAGGACCACAGCCACCTGGAACAAATTAGAGCAAATGGCTTTAATGTGTTCAAGAGATAGGGCAGAAAATCAGAGCTCACCCAAAGGTGGTGTAGCTGCAGCAAAACCTCAGCGATGTCAGTCCTGAAGGTGTCAACTGCCCTTGATTTCATCTAACAGGTAGCTGCTTTACACAGGAATAAATTAATGCAAGAGAGAGAAGGACTAGCTATACCGACTCCAGCTTGTAAATTGCACAAATATAAAGAAGAGTAAAGGATTAGCCCCCGCACATTAATTATCACATGTATGTGTGGGAGGACAACATGAGTCATTAAACCTATAGTTAATTACTTGCATAATGTAGTGCAGTGCAAATGTGTATGTATGTACCTATATAGAGAACTCTATATAAATATACATGGTTAGCTATGGTTGAATGTTACATGTTACTTTGAACTTTGAAATAGATTTTTTTTTTTCTAACTGGGATTTTAATGGGCCCACAGAAAATGCTCCCTTTTCAGAAAATCTGTCATTATTACACAGTTTTCTCTGAACTACTCTGCAGAAACTGATCTTGACCTCATTTTGCAGACCTTGGACAAAATGAAACTGAAGCAAGTGATAGCTACATATTAAATGACAACTTTGCACAATAATTTATTAGTGAATTTTGCTTACTTGGTAATGACTGTCCTTGTACCTTAGGGTTATTTGTGTTTTCTGTTATCTGTATTTTCCATTTAATTGCTATAAACATGCTAACAGTGTTCTATACATTGCTCTAGTCATATAAAATTTAGACTTTATTATATTTTTGTGAAGTTGTTAATTATTTTTCTATCCAGGCTTTCAGTGGGCCTGCAGGAAAGAATGGTTCTGGTTTTGATTTATTTTGAATCCTGAAGGCTGGATTCAATAATACAATCCATTTGTCTTAAGCACTGCAAAGCCTTCTAGCAAAGCCCTGAAAATCAATTTTTTGAGAGACAGAGAGAAGTCGTGCAGCTGTACACAGGTTTTAGCAGTCCAGAACAGTGAGGATTTTTTCTCTTCAACTGGTCTTTAAATGATTACAGATTTGTTTGTTTTAATAGGATGATAATCAAGTATTTAAGGCTCTAAATATATACTCTGTAGGTAGAAAAAAAGTGGAAGATGTTTATAAGACCAAATAAGAATATATTATTGAATTTCAAATAAAATCCCATCAAAGCAGATTGATTAGAATTTAAGACCTTTTTGACAGAGATGGAAATAAAACCAGAACTCGAGTATGACATTAACTAGAAATCGTTTAATGCTGTGATTCTGTGCTGACTCAAGGTAAAATATGAGTGGTATTGCTGTCAAAAAGTGAATTTGGAACTGAATTGAGGGATAATATGAAAGGCTGATAGCACAGCACACACGCAAAACGGGAGGGGAAAAAATAAAACGAAGATGCCAGCAAGGAGGAAGGCGCGTTCCCGCAGGCGCTGGTGGTGGCGGCCGCCATCTTGGTAGCCCAGGGAAGCGCTGATGCCTTGAGGTGTGCTGGGGCTGGGGCCTGGGGCGGCCTCGCTTGGTCACCAGCACAGTGGGTCCCACCTTGCCAGGTTTAAGCAAATTATAGAGGTTTATAAAGTTAGTCATGTGTGAAATCATTTCCAGATTTGTGACACAAGTTTAGGAATGAAAATGAGGCCTGGGGTCCTTTGAGTTTATCATCCCTTCCCGTTGCTGGAGAAATTGGTGTCCTGTGAGACTGGCTGCTTCTAGATTTGAGTGAGGCCTGACTGTAGTAATCATGAAAAGTAATCAGGGAAAGTGTTATGGATAATATTATGCAAAACACAGTGAAGGAACTGAAGTATGTTTCTGATTTGCAATACAACAGGGAATATATCAAAGGATCCTGTTTCGTTTTGCTTCTGTGGAACTAAGTCTGGTTGTTCAGTGTGTGTATTGTTTATATTCTAAATAAGCCTTGAAATGTTAACATTGAAGTGGATTTGTTTGAACAGAATAGAGATATGTTCAGTTCATTGGAAGACTTCACAATAATGAGTGATAACAAAGGTGAAAAATAATTTAAGTAGACTATTGTTAAACATGAGAGAATTAATCTGTGTTTCAAAATACATTTGCATGGGTTTGAAGGAACTTTTGTATTGAAAGAAGGTGAAAAAGAGGCTTAAAAGTAAAGAATTATATCGCAGTGAGACTTTAAAAAGACACTAGGAATTTAATCCTGTAAATCCTGTAGGAGTTACATGGCAGGACTTCAGCTGCTAAAAAGTTTTTGTTTTCCCATTGAAGTAATTATCCTGTGTTTTATAGAATCATAGAATGGTTTGGGTTGGAAGGGGACCTGAAAGATCATTGAGTTCCAACCCCCCTGCCACGGGCAGGGACACCTTCCACTAGACCAGGTTGCTCAAAGCCTCATCCAGCCTGGCTTTATGGTGGCGGTCTGAAGATTTGTATTTTCAAATTGTATTCCTGTATAAAAAAAAAAAAAAAAATCTCTGAATGGAAGTCTGTGATCAGGGGATCACATAAATGCTGGACGTGTGAGATGGAGGGACAGCCGTGAGCTGTGCCACCCTGCACCTGGCTGAGTGCAGGGAGATCTGCCCGGCAGGTGTGGGAAGCCTTTTGTTGCCCCACACATATAACAATGATATGTTGGACTTCATACACATGTGCATGTGGTATGCACTTGCCTAAACCCTCAAAAAGCCTATGCCCCAAGCCTTCAGCATGTTGGAAATTTAGTATTGCTGTGGCCTGTTTTTTCCAAAATGGATCTCCATGGCTGCCTACTTCTTCTGTGAACCCGCTGACTGATATATATGAAACAACTTAAATACGAGATGGATACCATGTAAAAGTTGACATTTAGCATTATATTATTTGCTAAATTAGTAGTGGGCTTACTCCCTGTTCTCTTCATAATTTTGGGGTGCTAACTACTAGCAAATTCTTATTTTTTAGTAGTGATGACTGTATTTTAATGTTATAAAGGGATGTGAGTTGTAGCATTACATGGAATTACATATAAATACTAAACCTTGACATTTTCATTTGCCTAAAAGGTAACTAAATGTAAAATTCATCAATACAGATCATCCTAGTTGTGCCTATAGCTTGTGGAATGAATAATTTATATGATTAATGTAGCCTTTTCCTGTTTGTGCAATATAAATAATTAGATCATGATTTCTTAATAGTGTTCATGTGTATTCGACAAAATATCTCTTCAGCTTTTATGTCAAAGAAAGACTGCAAATTTTAAAAAATTATGCTGTGCTACTTAGTTGTGCCTGTTCAGGTAAGCAAAACAGTAGAGCTTTATTTTATTCATTGGGTAAGTTTGCAAGTGTTTCTAGAACAGGTTTGTGTGCATGAATTTACCATTCTGTTTTTATGAATTCTCATACATGTAGTTTTGAAATTTTTTTTCTGTTTGTGACAACAAAAATCAAGTACCTGAATATCCTAAAAAGAAAATGCTAAGGAGTCTGGAGAAAATCAAGTAGATTATTTAGAGTTTAAAATAAAGAACTGGTACTTTTTTTTGTGAAATTGAGAGAAAAAAAGAGAATGGGGAGGGTAATAAATATAATACCAGAGACTAAGCATTTATTTAGTCATTTCCTAATTAGTATTAAAAGTGAAAAAATTCTGGAGACATAATAGAGAAAATGTGACTTGAGAAAAGGATGAAATACTGTAACCCTTACAAAGTTGGCAGTGTCGAATGCATTTCATAAACTCTGAGCACAAGAGTGATTCTACTGCTCTCCCTCTGCTGTCTGGTGACTTTCTTTTTTTTTTTTTAGGAGAGGATGTTTTTGTATTCTTTTCTTCTTGTGTCATTTAGCAGTTGGGTCTCTGACACAACCCTCATAAACCTGAACAACTTCACAATATGGTACTGATAATAATATACTTAACAGTTGCGTAAGTTTTTCTTTCTCTCTTTTTTTTTTTTTTTTTCCTAATTAGGCATCCTTAACTGAATTAGAGATTAAAAAAAAAAGGTTATTATAACCTAGGCCCTGCAATATCTGTTATTATGGATGACTTTTTTTTTTTGTTTGTTTTGTTTTGTATGCAGAAGGGTTCACATTACAGATGATCTTGTAGTGACCCTTGACAACAGCTTGAAAATGGATCTGCTGGGTCATTTTTGATCTGGAACTGTGCTGGCTATGGGTAGACCTACAGGTGGCTCTGCTTGTGGGATTTTATGCTGTGTTTTTAAACCAAAATTTTCTATCCATTTTGGAAATTTCTGATGCTTCTTGCATAAATATTTCATTAAATATTTATTTGCCATGCAGAAATTAAAGGAAGTTAACATTTTGTTTTTCTCTATCCACTTAGGTGTAATACAGATAGATCAGCAATTCTACATGTCTCACACGGAGTTGTGAGACAGAAGGATTACTGACCTCCTACTTTTCCTGTGAATGTCACCTAAAGGACACTGTCAGGGGAAGGACACTTCATGGACAGGATGCCTTTAACCCACTTCATATGGAAAAATCCCAAGCATCAGGTGAGTCTGACTGACTGTTATACTCTCAGAGAGATACATCACAATTAGGAAGCCCAGAACAAATGCAACTGTTTCCTGGTCAATGAAGCATGAGATTAAAGGCTGATGTCCAAATGTGACAATCCAATTAGCAAGTGACTATGGTGCAAAAGTAAAATACTTCTATTTATGTTACATATTCTAGCACAGCATGGTTCCTATCCATACAAATTATAGAAGAATTTATTATGAGTAATTAAATAAGTATCTGGAATAACAACATACAGCATTATAAAGAAATGGCATGCAAGAAATGCAGTATAGAAGTGCTGCTTTTTCTTCCACTTCATGTTGATTTCCACACTGTGTACAAGGCCTTTAGTGTTGTATGTTATGGATACTGACAGGAGTTTTGTAACTTCTGATAAATTTGGGGATAAGCTGACTCGGTCATTAGACAATGAAGAAAGGCAGATAACAGAGAAGTCAATTTATATAAAGGATATAGGGTAGGAGAAGCATGTTCCTGAGAAGAAGTCTGCAGTATCAGACTGCTGCATTTTGCAATGGTAGCCACTTCTCCACAGTCTAATGATGCTTTGGGACATTCCTGTGATATATTTTCTAGAACTAAGGCAAATAAAGGGGAAATTGTACTGTTTCTTTGTGATATGTTCCTTGAAGAGTAAACCTGTGAAGCTTAAAGGTTGCTTTAGAAGTGAGACGTAGTCCTGTTAAAGACTCAAGATATTTTGGTGGGGGAAAGACTTGAAGGTTGTGGACTAATTTAGATAGAGGTTAATTTCACAGGTCATTTATTTGGATGATTGGGATTTTGCAAAAGGAGTCTGGGGAAACACATTAATTTCTTTAAAGTGACTAAATATGTACAGTTTTATGTTTGTTCTCACTTTATTGGGTACTGCACCCTTCTGATTTGTTCCTGATGACTCCTCAGGATTTATTTATAACTCATTAGGATCATGCTTAAATTATGCAGGTCAGTATCTGAACATGTGTGTCCACTGCCTGCATGTAATAATACAAGATAATGGAAGAAGAGGACTGTGCTGTCAGTTGCAGGGACTAGAGACCCCTTTTGGGATGATAATGAACAATGAACAGCTGGTGGAAGATAGTTGGATTCACCTTTTTCTCCATCTTAATAGAAACATGGGACATGTATTATGAGATACACATATGTGTGAAGAGAGGGGAAAACTGAGGACATATGCTGGCCTTTCAAACAATGTAGAGAATGCACATTTATATGTACTTATGCGTAGGTCTATAAAGTTGACCTAGGCACAAAAAAAAAAAAAAAAAAAAAAACGCCGTGAACCAGATGTGACCCAGAAGTCCTGTATGCCTAGTAAACCCTACTGAATAACTGCTCTTATTACTTTGAACACAATACCTTGACAAATGTGATTATGGAGATCTTAAATCCACATTGGTTCAGGGTAATGTGAAGAGAGGTCTGTCTAAAATGAGCAAGTAAATATAGCCCATGTTAGTAGAATCTATGTCATGTAGGCTTGGCCTTGTGATTCCTTTTATCATGATCACCTTCATCTTACAATTGTATAATTAAAATGTTCCTAATTACTAGCTTATAAGAAGGGACTTTGAATTAAGTTGAGAAATTTGGATGAAGAAATAGTATAATTTTATTATTTCATTGTTCTTAGCAATGCTTGCTTCATCCTCACAAGCTATCACTATGTGCGGTCACTTTCCTTTGTTGCAAGACTCTGTTCTCATCTTGCTGTGACACTGACTCACAGTTTGTGTTATGAATTTCATTGAGGTGTCGTACTTCCAGATGCTGCCAAATGCTACTATTCTGGGAGAAAAGTCTCCTTTTAAAAAATCCAACTTAGAAGGTGTAGACATGAAAGTGAGAGTTAATGATCGTAGTCTTTTTTATGAGTTCTGCTTGCCAGACTTCCTGGTTTTGTAGCATGAAACACCACTTCTTTAGAGAGCATGTGGTTACTGTGGCCTCTCCTGACACTGTTGTTTGCTGCTTTCCAGTATTGTTACAAAATGTTACAGCGAATGAGAACCTCCTTGAAAGTATTAGTGTCAGTACTAGTTCCACAGTACTGTTGGCTCTGTAAAGCTGGCAGAGACCCCAAGCTCCATGTCTTTCTCTTTTGTTCCTTTCCTGCTGCAATTGCATTTCCTGTAATTAAGAAGACAAAACTTTCTAGGGAAAATTTGAGATTTCATGATAAGTTTTACATTACTTCTACTCTTCTTGTTATAATTTAGGAAAATATACTCAAGGGAAGAGACTGAGAAAGTGATTCAAATAAGGTGTCAGATGGCAACAAAATACAAAAATTTTGGCTCTGAACTCACGGAGGAGCATGTCAACCCTTACAGACAGTCCCTTTTCTATTGCTGGTACTACCTATACTATTCACTATTGCTTATGAAAAAGCATACTACAGGGAATGACCTGATTCTTTTTCTAACCCTGTCTGTCTTTTCCTTCTCTACCCATGGTACTTCATGGTTTCAAAACCCTCCTGCGTAAATTTCAACTTCAGCTTTTAAAATTCCCTGTAGATAATTTCTTCTGCTAATTATTGCACCAAAAGCAGATTGTTTTTTATCTTTGGATATAAGCTACGTGGATACATGTCTGTACAGAAAAATTCATAAACTTCTCTTTAAGAGGTAGATAAATTAAAAAAAAAAAGATTCGTGAGGGAACACAAAACCATAGGGAACACAGAGGACAGACTTTCTTGAGGTAACCAACCAAAGTACAGAAGTCTTTGCTCTATATATATATATATATATATGTCCCCCCCCCAAGATACAGTTTGTTGTTCCAAAATGCCTAGTGCTGTAATATCTGTGGTGGAGTCCATTTTCTTAATTTCCTAAGATCTCTGCTATTTATTGAGAAAAAAAATTTGTGCGTTTTAAAATTTATATTCTCTCTTTTTATTGAATAAATCATCCTGACAGGAGAGGATATAGCTATCTCCCTGCTGTGGATATAAAAGATACACTCATCTTTGTACTGAACCTCTAGATCTCATGCATGTTATTGTAATAGACTTTGTTACGACTGAAACATAGAATAAAGCTTTCAGCAAAGGTTTATTTTAAATACACTCATTGTTCAAGCCTAAAGTGAGTGTTAAAGTAACAAAATGTTTTATATTCAGCTTTAACACTGGGAAGTAATAACAAAAAGGAATTATTGCTGCATTCGACCAGGTATTTAGTATTTAATATTATTTATGCTAGGCAGGGAGAATAAGAGATACAGAGGTAGCTTAGAGATAGCTATGAATTTGCTAGAATTTTGCTTTTCAGGGTTGTTTACAGAAGGTAACGTGATTTTAATATTTAAAAAATATTACAAATGGTCATTGTTCTGTGAAATATAAATTGTGAAGGTTCAACTTGTTCCAGCTTCATTGTAACTTAGGGCCAGATTCCAAGCTCTGCATAAAGTGCACAACCTACCAGACTAGACTGTATTAGCCTTGAAAAGTCCTTAACATAAAAGTAGCTTCTATAAATAGCAGCATAAGTAGTTTGAACTGATAGAAAATGTCTGCTATTCCCTGGAAGTTCACGGTAATTTCTTCCATTTATTGAGATGTTTTACCACTTCTCTGTCCTCTAGGAAAAGGACGCCTCTATTCAATCCACTTGACATCCAAAGGATGCAATTTTGGACAGTTATAAATGAACCTTTGGCTTAAGGGGAGACATTAGGCAGACTGAGAAGGTCAGTCGCATTGAACCATCTGCTACATAAAAACAGTGCTGAGTTAATGTAAATTTGAGTAGCTGGACTTGTGAAAGCATAATTTATGAAAAATATAAACATGTTATTTTATGGAGCTTTTACGTCTGGAAGTACATGGAATACCAGGAAATGACAGTGCCCAGAGGGGCTGGTACACAGTAAGTGCTAGACATTCAATGAATCCATTGTTTGTGTAACTTAGATTTTATTAAAATCAACAGGCATTTTACCACTCATATCCACTGCACTGATATCCACCGTGCTGTAAACGCAGTCAGACGAGTACAGAGCACTTCTCAAATCTCACCATAAATTGTACATTTCTGTGAGCTTGTTGGGGTACGTAGTTTCTTCAAAATTTCAGCCATCCATAGCAAACCAACTTGTTGTCAAATGAGTATGCAGTGATGCACAAAGCATGTATTTTAGATCCCAGATTGCTAGGAGATTATGTAAGCTTACATGGACTAATATGAAAGTAAGCTCTTTCACATCTGTCCAGAAGGTAATGTTATTTTAAAGTGACACTTCAGTATTCCTGTATGCTTTTTGGCTAGAACACATGCTAGCAGAGCCTTTCCTACTGTTGCAGGTATTTATAATGCATTGTTTGGATTACTGCAGCCAATGACTACTGGAAAATCTGAAAAGAGGTGTGTAAAAGAAATTAAAGAGTGTTCAGGTATAGTGGAAGAACAGCACAGGTTAGAATATTAGACATGTTATATAAAAGGAAATAGAAGTTAAAAAGTTGCCATTGTTCCTGAAAATGTTGCACTACAGATATAAATTGCAAAGACTAAATTAGAAGTCCAGCAAAAAAAGCCAAGAAAAAAAGAGAGTCCTAAATGTTTACATCCTGTGAGAGGCAAGTTGATTTTTATGTTACAGACTACATCAAAATATATTTTAAAACTCCTTGAGGAATTCTCCTTTCGTAAGAAGCTGAAAGGCTTCTTCAGTGTCAGCTTTAGTTGCAGTCCTAATTTTGACAAACAGGTAGATTTTGTAAGGAGGTGTAGGCAGCTACAAATAGAGAACACCTCGGTCTGTTGCTGTGCGGTGTGGCACCCTAAACTGCCATCACCTCCAGGCATGTGCAATGAATTCAGGGCTTCACAGTGGTGGCTGGGGGTGTGCCTCGAACTGGTAAAGTAGGAGACACTGCACAAAAGGAAAGCTGCAGATCTCATATCTGTTCTATGTTGGAGCCCTTCCAAGTTAAAGTACTCATCTGATCTTTGCTATTCTGAATATAAAAGAAAGAGATAAATGTGGTTTTATATCATTGAATGGTTCAGTAATGGTATCATAAAGAGATAAGGTGGTTTTATATCATTGAATGGTTCAGTAATGCTTATGTCATTAATAATTCTCAGATGCTCTTCTGGAAAGTTGCACAGTAGGATAAATCTTGAATGTGTTACTGTACAGTTTGTCAATAGATACGGAATTCCAGGCTTCAAAAAAAATATTTCTCAATTAAAATGCAGATTTAATCCATGCTGTGTCAGGAACACTGATTTTGTGATGATGGATGCTGAATGAAAAGCTTTAGACTAGATAAAGAAGAATGTAAGTTATCAATTTTCTCTTGAGTTTTTTTTTTTCTCCTTGTAATTTCTGGATGGGTCTCTTTCTTTGGCAGGCTTCCAGAACAGCAAGTAACCATAGTAGGCTGTTGGACATATGCTATTAAAACTGATTGTCCGTGGCAGTGTTCAGACAATTTATATATTTCCTTAAAAGTTATTTTAAAAGGTCTTTTTGTACACCCTCTATTTTGAAAGCCAGTTTCAACAAGCAATACTGGGAGATTTTGATTTACTGTTATGAGCGATGGTTTTAAATGTGCTGGCACTTTCACAGGAAGATGAAAAATATACTCTTATGTTACATTTTTTTCAGGCCTGCCTGGGATTTCAAGTACCTAAGGCAGATTGTGCTTTTGCTGTTCAAAGGCTTCTCTGAGATTGCCAATGACATTTAGATATGAATTAATATTTTGTTGATAATTTTTAAGCTAAGCATTACTAAATACAAGGTCTGTGTATGTTGTAAATCTCTTAATAAGAATTAATAATTCTCCAAATATCTGTAGAAAAGATCTGTCACTCTGTGATTTCATTACAATCAAATAATCAACAGTTATATACCCGACTGTGAGTATAAAATAGAGAACCTACAAAATCTACAGCTTTGTTAATAATAGGATTACTAACATTTTGAGCATCCTGTCCGTCAATTGTCCTATAGAAAACAACTGAGGTGGCAAAATTGTGGAATGCTGAAACAGTGCTGAAATATTTGCACTAGGAAAATGCCAAACTAAGTTTACAAATATTTTGTGCTCATTAAGACTAAGTATATGTGGGTTTATGTTAATACTGGGTATATAGAAAGATAATAACATTAACCAGTCAACATAAAATACTACCTCTCTGTCATTTTATTCAGAAAATTCACTGAAAATACTACAATCTGAAATAGATTTTTTTCTTCTGATTCCTTAAGAAGTTCTGTTTTATTTATCTATGCAACATATATTTTTCTTAGAATAATTTGGCTTTGATGTAAAGTTCTTCATACGTGATATCCTGGTTTCCAGCTTCAAAATTGGATCTTTTTGGTAGAAAATGAGCTTTTTAGATTGATTTTTAAAATTCAGTCCTCAGCATGAAAAGAGTAAGTGCTCAAACTAAACATTTGGAATAACTTGAATTTTGACTTTTTTTGTTAATACAAATATGCTAGATTGAATTTTATTTAGGACAAAATTTTCAATTTCTCAGAAAGAAACAATAGTTTCCTACCCAGCTCTACATAAGTTCTATTGTACACTGACCTGCTCCCAGCTATACACAGCCATTAGTGAAGGAGACTTCTAGAAAATTAAAGTCTGAGTTTTGGATGGCCTAATTTTGTGGCAACTAGTATGAAAAACTTCAGAACAGCTTAATTGCAGAGTACCATGATTATTACTATCTTCAGTTGAGTGCGTGGTACTCCAGGCATCTAAAAAGTATATCCTTGGTTTTGCTTTTTATTATCATCATTGGTCTTTTAAAATCTGGGTTTAATCACGCAAAGAGTATTCTAGTTGCTCTAAGACTGGGATGTCACAGAGAACATATTTTCCTGGTTCAGTGATCCCAACAGATGTCCTTCACCTCTTCTTTTTCTACAACTTGAAGTGAACTGAAAGATGCATTTGCTTTAGTTCAAGACTTAGCACTGCTTATTTTTAAGCAGTAGCATTGTTTACAGAAATATCTGCTTGTCAAATTTTACTTTGTACAGTTTGACTGACATGAGCTGTCTTTTCTTTCCACCCTACTGCATATATATGGTTATGTCACATGACAGAACTTTCCAATTCCTTTTTAACAATATAGTTATTATTTCAGGTTACTGTCATAGGTGTGGTTGAGAGGTTTGAGGTGCTCTAGGATGGGGTGCTCTATGCTGGAAGTAAAAATCTATTTCCATACCTTTTATCAGAGTCTTTCTATTTTTGGTGAGATTAGGTGATTATTAGCTTTTGAGTGCTATGTTTACAAACAAATATTTATGTGAACTATCAGGCAACCATTAACCCAGGACTAAACTAATGCGTAACAGAGATTTCTACTTATCAGAAGTTTTTCTGAGGTACTCTTAATCTTCTGCAAAATTGGACAGTTGATATCCAGAAAACTCCATGTTTATCAGTTTCAGCACTGATATTAACATGCCATTATCTTGGCATGCATAATTCTTCACAGTACGCTCTTAAGACCACTGAGAAAAATCCTCGTAGATGGAAAAACACAATTGTAACTAAGCCATTTTATTCTTTGCATGTTGTTAGAAACATCCTGATGTTTTATTCTATGAAAATTAAAGTTGGTAAGTATGTATTTGCAAAGATCTGAGAAATGTTTATCCATATGTTGAGAGCAGGAGAGAATACATGAGTTGTGTTTGTTTCTTTATTTCAAAATTCCAAGTAAATAAACAATTGGGTTTTTAATTATAGCAAAAATAGCACTCAAGTATCTCAAGAGTGATGTCATGAAGACCATTTAAATGCTTGGATTTAATTAAACAGCTTTAAGTAAAAACCAAGAGAAACAATAAAGGTAAACCAATATCTTACAGTGGACTGTAAAATGCTACAAAATTCCAATAAGAACGTGGCCCAAATGGAAACCATTGAAGCCAGTAGGAATCTTGTACAACCTAGTGCAGCTCGCCAGTGGGAGGAAGGAGAAGCTGAGGCACTTTTCACTCTATATACACTGACTGTCTATGCTATCACAGAAACCAGAATTTGAAAGAATTGTCTGGTCTGTTGCTTGAGGCCTCTCACTGCTCCCTTGAAAAAGGAACATGCATCCTGGATGCTCAGCTACTATGGGTATGAAACCCACAGAAAAGTGCAATGATACTTTCATGCTTCTTCTTCTAATATGTATTTTTATTATGTTTATAGAGTGTCTTTTGGCTATGTAGTGTGAACAATTGTCCATTGCTTTTTACTCCTCCTTCCTTTCTTATTTATGCATTAGAAATCAGATATGCCAGTCATTCCTCTTGACAGTCCCAATTTATAGTAGAGCTAGAATTTCCCAGCTATAGCTAGTCATGGGTCTCTACAGTGTGTTAGGCCAAATTGTACTTTTCATGGTCTTCTTAAGGAAGTTAGACCAGACTGTTACTATGTATTATGATCCATCTACCATGATTGACCAGCTACCATGCAACCTCACTATGCCTTTGCAATGTTTGCTAAGTCCACTAAAAGTCTTTTTCAAATACTTTCTGCATTCTTTGACAGTGAAGCAAATGTCCTTGTGGTGCATTAGAGCAGATTTTCGTGTAATGAAATTTGTAATCTGTGTGCTTTTTAGACAATCTTTATGACCTATAAGAGGAGAAAATGCTAGAAAATAAAAGCACATTGAGTAGCCTAAACATCCAGTCACTTGCATGTGGGTACCTCTTATCTTATTGTTTGATTCTTTTGAACACTATGATCCTCCTGAAATGTACACAGAACCTTGAAGTTCTGTGTGGTTCACATTTTAATAGAATAGATGTATAATGGCTGGTTCTTAGCACTTTGATGTAATCTTGACATGCAACAGGTGAAGTTTGATCCTTGGAACCATCTATCTGATGTGCATGAACTGCTTATGCACAAATATTTATCTAGAGGTACAATAAATGGGCTATGTGATGACAATATAATACAGAGCTCCAGGTGCAGCCTCCTTAGATAAACAGAGCTTTCATATTAATACCTTGATGCTATATATACAATGAAAATAAAGACTTTCTCTCTAATAACATGTACAAAGACTTGAATGGATATTTTGTTATTTTAAACTTCATACATGTGGAGTAAAATTGAAAGCTAATATTCACATAACTTTGAAGTAAATGAAAAGATTATTATTATCACCAGAAGTATTGTCTAGTATTTAAGTAACTTGCAGTTTACATTGCTCTGGATATTTACTTCTAGTTGATTTATGTTCCTTTTGATTTACAAAGAATTTTCCCTCATCTCTTTTCATAGTCTGTCTGTAAAATATAAATATATCTAAATATAAAAATTATAACTCTTCCAATATGCATGACCAAGCAGATGTCAGAACCTACTCGCCCTGAGACAGGACTCATAAATTATGGTTAACCATAATGTTATCAAGCTATTTTTAATCAATACTTTTATTCTGAGTTGCTTTTCCATTAGTGAATTGTGTAATACTAACCCAACTTTTTGACATGGGGAGGCTGTGCAGACCTTAAGGTTCTAAACACCTTTCTGAACAATCAATAATCTGTGCAAAACAGGAATATTGTCTCTATGGAGACATGAACTGGCATTGCAAGTTTAAAATTACTACAAAATACTGAACAAAATAAAATATAACCTGGGCAAGGTTTACATCTGGAATGCCAAGTGGAAATTAATTACAGCAGAATGTGGAGGGGAAAAAAAGAAAAATCTCCCTCCAAACAGAAATATGGCACCTTATATATGTACAGTGTACAGATTCTTGCAGTAACTGGCTGTTTGCTATTGGGGAAGAAAGATGAGAGATGTGTAATGCTTCGCATTCCTAATCTCCCTCCTCACAAAGGTCAGTGTCTCAGCAGCACCCTCAGCATGTTCTGTCACTGTAGAGGGAAATGTTTCCCTTCCTTGCCTGTCATGCCCTGATGCAATTTTAATATTGCAGTTGTAGTCTGTCACTTTAAAGCTAATATGTCAGATGTGATTTCTTCGTTAGAAATGTTCAGAACTGGGATATGAGTTTAAACTATTTCAGTATTTTGCCAAGAAAGGCTCATATGGTCCAACATATCTGGTTGGTAACCAGTGCTTTGAATAGTGACTGAAACAGCGTGATAGCTCTCATAGCAAACGGGGAATAGGCAAGGTTTGTGCTTTGAATGTTAGTTAATTAAAGGTAGCTTGAAACTGAGTGTATAATCCGTGAATGGTCACTGTACATATTAATGAGCTGCCTGGGTGGGAGTTTGAAGCAGGATTCTGCTTGGGCAACTCAGTGAGTTTGTCATTGTTCTGCCCTTTGGTTATTTCATCCAGAGATGTTATATATAGGTTGTACATTCAGACCTACACCAGATGCACAGAGCAGAAAAACAGAATTGCTAAACACTTTTCTTTTACAAGACACTTTTTGTTTCCCAAGAGTGTTTGAAGATATTCTGGGGGAGGGGATATCTTTTGGTGGTATTTCACAAAGATTCCTGCGTAATTGCACCGGTATTAAGCCAAACTCAGTTTATTTTTGTGTTTCAGGATCACTGTCTTGCACTGTCCAAAATATTTAGTCTTCAGACTTCAGAATCTACATAGTAGGAGACATTCACAACACTGTGATTAGGGTTCATTCCATACCTTTCACTAGAATATGTGAGCAATGGTCTCACCCCTTTACAATGCATAGAAAATTATAGAATAAACCAGAAGATACTAGTTCTGCGATAGTTTAGACAATTTTTTTTCTAGCTTAACAGGAACAAAAATAACCATCTGCATAGAATTAAAAATATTAAATTGCACTCATCTATAAAACTGAAAAGCTTGAAGGGTATGTCCTTTTTACTGCATCTAGAATATGCCTTTGTCAATGTTGAATTGGCTTAAATTTCCTCTCTTTTTTTTTCTAGAAATTTTCTGTAAATAGTATTTTTATCCCATATGTTAGGAAATAGTTGGTTTTCATGTAAAGTCCCTGTGATTGGATTTGAGAGTATTTAATGTTGGTAGTACAAATGCTCATGCTTTGCTGAAAATTAATAGCAAAAGCAGTCCTATGCAATTTGTTTCACCATAGTAGTTTCTCCAAGATAAAGAAAAATCAGTCATGTGTCCAACTTGTGCTTCAATTACTTTTCTTCAAAGGCTTTTATCAGATATTTCTAATGTATATTCTAAGTGAAAGCAGTTAATTCTTCAACATATCTCAGCCTGAGAATACTCTACAGGACACATGGAAGAAATGTCAGCTAATTTATATCTGAGCTGATATATAGCTGATTTTAATTTTTGACCTGAATCTTTTGAGTCACTTTATTCTAACCAAAATCACTTTTGTATGGAAATTGTTTTGCAGCTTGTGGTTTTGATTTGTTTCCTAATAAGATGGTCTTGCATAGTAACTGTAAAAACTGACTTTACCTGATGCCTTTTGTAGTCCTTTTGTCGACATTAAAGAGAGAGGAAAAGCAAATCCTTAGGCAACTAAACGTGGAGGTTTTTAGATTGCCTGTGAGAGATGAAATGTCTCCATGAAGTTTGATCCTTATGATGTAGTGTTTGTTCTGTAAGCAAATAAAAAAACTCTCCTCCACAGATGTTTGTTTGGACACTTTCCCCAAAAGCTGTTTTCATACATTCAAACTTTTTGGGTTTTCATATATTTGGTAGATTGGCAACCAGATGTGCACTGTCAGAGAAATACTGATCCTACATTTGATTAACCTGTATGTCCTCTTTAATGTAGAGGACACAGTTATGCTGTGTACTGTCTTTTATAGAGATAACAGGGTGCCTGTTTTTAGAATGTGGAAAGAAGAAATGGAAGAAAAACAGGAACACTTATATGTTAGTAGACAAAACAATGAAATCTGCCTTAGAATTACTGCTTTCCAGCAGCGGTAATTCCAACAAAGTCATAAAGTACTGTTGAGCAGCTTATACATGAATAGAAAGGGATAATCACTGTTTGACATGTTACTAGGATTTTTTTATTTTTTTTATTTCATCTGCTTCCTTAAGTTTAGTCTAAATGTGGAACTTTTTGAAAGCCATGTGTAAGTGGTGTATACACTAATCCTATTATTCATTAAAAGGATTAATGACTGTACCTCCTGTATAAAGCTTTGAAAATGTATCCTCTAGGTCCCAAGCTTCCCCTTTTTTTTGTTAGTTGATTGTCAAGATAATTGACATATATGCAAGTATATTCTAACATATTAATTATATGTCTCTTCATGGACCTGAATTTTGCTTTGCATTTATCATTAGTAGGCATTTTTTCTATACATAGGGACATTCCAGCAAAACTCAGAACAATATGTTATGCTGATGCTTTTAATGATGATGGGTTCTGTTTAGGTAAAACATTTTGGATGAAAGAATTAAAGTTAGCTTTTTTAAAAAAAACATAAATTCACTTGTCTGTAATTTCAAAACCAGATAGACAACTTAATATATCACAAAGTTCAAAGTAAATCAGTGTTAACTGAGATAGAAGTACTAGTGCATTATTCAAGCTGCAAACAACTTTCTTAGCTTGTGATGTCCTGGATGCTGTTTTTTCCTAAGCTGAGCAGACACTGATCTGCAAGACAGACATCATGTGTCTCAGTATAAAGATCCAAAGTTGTCTTGTAGGCAGGTACATTTTCATAAATATCATTGGTGTTCCTATAGAACTGTAGTTTTACAAAGGCAGGTTTTTCTTTCTATTTGAACATAAAAATCCACTAGAATTGCTTACGAACAAAACTCGAGCTATCAATTAAAAAGAAACAAGACTTCCTAGTATTATCATATACTTTTCTTGTTGATATGTATTTGAAACCCACTTCATCATCTTCAGAGACAAGGTGCTTATGTCTGCTGTTATGAGACTGAAAGCAGTTTTCAAGCTGGGATGTAGCTTAATTGGAGAGTTTGAGTTGGCTTTTTAATTTCTTTTCCCCTAGAATGACTCTTGAGTCTTATCCACATCCCTATGCTATGATCAGTGAACAAAAAAAGAGGACAGTAAATGAAGCTCTTTGCTGATATGCTGTCTGGTAAGAAATTACAATGGCAGTATTATACATAGTGAGACAACAAGCATACTGTTCTTGTACTCAGGAGCCCCTTTTTTTCTTTGATAGGAGAGATTCTGCTTTTGAATCTGATATTCTATCTATTGATCAGTCATTACAAGCTTAAGTTGGCACAACTCAACCCCTTCTTAAATCTCTTTCATAAAGAAATTCTGAAGAGGAGGAACTAAAGATGATTCAAGCCTCATTATGAGATAACTTTGATTCATCCCTATTTTGAAAAAAAAAAACCACTTGATTGATTTTTGTCATTGTAAAAGTAATTAGTAAAACTTCTACTAAATACCTGTTGGAGAAAGAATGCTTAAATTCCTTCTCATCTTTTTTTTTTCTTTTTTTTTTTTTTTAATGCTGGAGGAAAGGGGTTTGTTTCAGATATTTGTGTCACACAATTTTTTGGCTTGGTAAACAGCCTTTTTTTTTACACAGAATTAAGTAAATTCAAATTCATCTGCATGATCATGTTAAATTGTATTCAAGGTGGAAATGGATATTTGGACAGCCCAAATATTGTTCTTCTCAAGATTTCCTTCAGGCTTTGTCACTCTTGGGTACTAAAATTTAGCTTTCGATTTCTGAAACGACGACTAGTGTAATCAATACTCTTCAATATACTTATCCAGATGGAGAAGGTAGGAAACCAGATGTTTCTGAAGATAAAAGATGGAATTCAGGGTGCTGTGTTTTAGTCCATAGTCTCTGGAATTTATGCTTAAATATGATTAAAGGTAAGATTCCAAACCAATCTGTTCTATTTCTGGGTGACAACCCCTATCCTGCAGCACCCTGGGTCCCACTTGTCTGGGCACAGTCAAAAATACCTCTTAAAGAAGTCTCTGAGGAAGAAACTAGTTTTCAAGTGGAGATTTAAAGCCTGGAAGCTTACCAACTTTTGTCTTGTTAAGAAGAATAGATCAATTAGATACAAGATTAGTCCAATTAAAATCAGTGACAAAACTTATTCTGTTTACTGTGTTATTCAGCACAATATGGAAATGAAAGTTTAAAATTTGTTATTGGCTGCTACTTTTTGAAGTACTTGGTGGAAAAAATGTCTACAAATTCTAGGTTAAGATAATGATTATTCAGTAGCTGAGAATTTTTAGACTTTACTACTAATTGGGAAGTTAGATAACAACAAGGTGACCAAAGGTTAAGCAACAAGATTTGGAAAGATTTAGGGATGTATTAAAAAAAAAGTTTAGAACATTATGTTAAGGCAAATGGTGAGGATATGAGACTGAGTGTGTGTTTAGAAACAGAAAAATCATGGTGGTGAAACACTGGTATGCTGAATCCTCAGCATAACAATGTTCATACTTGTTTTGATGTTTATGAATTTTCAAACTGTTACCATGTGATGCGGAAAAGTGGCACTTTGCATGTACAATGATGCCTCGTAATACCATTGCTACACAAATTAAATTCATGTTACTGGAACCTCCTAGTGCTTTCAGTGCAGAAGAACAACTAAGAGTCTGTTGAAGCAGAGAGTATGTTTTCATATCTCTCTGATGACAAACCCTCTGAGCTCAGATAAGAGGAGGCTGAGAGAATGGTCATTTGGTCCATAACATCTGAGTAGCAATGTCCACATAGCTTTTAAATCCGGTATGACAACTAACTGAAAAAAGTTGTATCAGGGCTGTGTGCTCTTTATAGACAGCACAAGGATTCATTTCCCAGATTGCTTTTGATGGAGGAGCAAATGTTATTTTGTGTTGATAAATGGGATTAGTATTCTTTGAGAGACAGTGGTATCAGGTAAAAATCTTAATCTTTTTTGCTATGATAGTAATATAATTTCAAAACGTAACTTTCCTTTCTCCTACTTCCTTTCCCCGATATTCTATACTGACATTGTCCCAGATGTGTTGTCTAGTCAGCTTGCCTGCTTTGCCTCTGAAGAAGTCACATGTATATAGTGTTATTTTACACAGGGAAGATTGTTTTTTACTAGCACATTTAACTCTTCAAAGATTTAAATTCCTTTTGTGAAGCATTTCTTACTCCTGGAGGAATAATAAATTGACAGAAGTATAAAACATTTGCTACCTCTTTCTCAACCTCTTTTCATGTCAATATTTTAATCATTTATTTATTTTTGCACATATTTTCCTGATGTTCTACAACAGTCTTTTAGACAGAAAATTAGTATGGTATTATAAAAATGAAGGTAGGGAATCAAAAAACATTTGTCAAAAATATTTCACGTAGATGTATATTTTCAGAGAGAAGTGCAAAATCCCACAACTTCATCTGGAAGTCAGTGGGAGTTCTGACCTACTTAGGCTAATGCAGTTTCCACAATTGTATTTCTGTGTCAAACTACGTAATGTAATTTATTTTTTGATTTGGGTCTGGTCTGCATATAAAATATTATTTGAGAGGATTTTTATCATATATGTGAATCTAAATCAATCTTAGTTTATTAGTGCAGTGGATTAGCTTATGTCTCTTAAGACAGGATTTAAAGTAAGAGTCATCTGCTTCTGTGAATGTCTTTTGTTTTGTTAGTAACATATAAAATAAGCATGACTAATACTCCTAGCTGTAGAACTGCATTTCAATAAACTTGTAAAACAAAGACTAATTAGGTTACATGATCTGTAGGTATGAAATGGAAGCAGAAGTGTAAATGAAATACTGATAAAATCAGACAGATGATGCAGTCCGTAACTTTTCCATTCATGTTTCTTTTTCTCTACACAAGCTTGCCAGAGTTAAACACAAGTGTTTGTGACCTTGTAAAAGCCTGACATTTGTATTCTTGTCATTCTAGATCTCAGTAAGTGCACTCAGTTTTCTGTTAATAACTGAAGAGGTGCAAAGGGGACAACAGAGGGATGCATTGTTATTTAGCTACTAATTGCAATAACTGGGTATTTTGTGTTAGTTATGGGTTAAACCTGGTAGGCAGCTATCTATCCATTTCCAGGAAAGTAGGGCATCATTGTGCCTAACAGTTACTTGGGAAAACAAATGCCATAACTCCGAACGTCCCCCCTTCCTCCTTCTTTCCCCCAGCTTTATTGCTGCTGTGCATGATGTAATATGGTATGGGATACCCCTCTGGTCATTTGGGGTCAGATGCCCTGGCTGTGTCCCCTCCCAACTTCTTGTGCACCCCCAGCCTACTCAGTGGCAGGGCAGCATGAGAAACAGAGATAGCCTTGACGCTGTGCAAGCACTGCTCAGCAATAGCTCAAACATTGTGTTATCAACACTGTTCTGGTCACAAGTCCAAAACACAGCACTGTACAAACTGCCATGAAGAAAACGAGCTCTATCCCAGCCAAAACCCGTACAGTGTCTCAAAGGAAGGGGCAAAGTGAACAGGCAAAGAATTAATGCAAACGATAGAAAATGGGTGGCTGCAGTAGCCTGACCAGAAGAGATCAACAGTTCCTGTGTGAGCTACCAAGCTGCTGTGACTTACCTATAAATGATTTGGCACAATAAAGCAAGTAATAGACTGTCCACTAGCATGGTGTGTTTTGGTATACCTTCAGTGGCTATCATGGGGAAATATGCAACCTTGACGTTATTGAGGACTGGGCCTATGTGTGGTTCTCTTTCACACATTTCTTCTGCTGTTCTCCCGCAGCACATAACAGAACAGCACCCAGTGCTCCTTTTTGTTTGTATGTATGGCAGTGTCCTCTAAACTTTATAATTAAAACAAGCAAATGTTATTTCTTTCTATGAGATATGATGTTTGAGTAAAGTGAAATTTCACCTCTTTGCTTTGCAATGTAGATATCACCATTATGGTGAGTTGTACATCAGTGCACTTTGTTTTCTGCATACCAAGCCTGAAGAAGACTAAACCTACCATATATACGTATAATTAATTGTTATTTTAGTATAGCTCTTTGGGTTGCCATCATGAAAACTATATTGGATTTATTCTTCAATACATTGATTGCAATAAATTATTCAGTAGCAGAACCAGGCACAGCTGAGACACTTTTGCCACGCTCATGGCATCAGGACTGCTGTTCATATCTTTATTTGAGAAGGTGAAAAATGTTTTACCGATAATGCTGAACTTGATGATGCAGAAAATGGGAGGGGAGAAAAGAAAGAGGCATATCCCTCTGACGATTGATAAATCCTATTTAATCCTTCCAATTTATTTGCCTCTCTTTCAAAAGTCTGCGTGAACACATTGTCAACATTTTGGTTTTTTTTCTTTAAATTAATGCAGATGGTTATTTTGTTTTCTCTCTTGCCTTGAGGATTCTCCCATTTTTCTTTGTCAGGTTCCTTCAGTCATCATTCCCACAACTTCCTTTATGTAATCCCTGCTCTGTTCTCACTTCCAGGATCTTATTCAATTTGAGTTTGTACAGGGAATTTTGCTTTGAGTAACCCAAGCTAAGGCTATTCCTTCTTGCCACCCTCCCCCTCCAAATTCTGTATGTTTTTGAAGTCAGCTTTCTGGAAGGACATGAAACACCACAGGCAATCATAACTTTCTGTTAAAGAAGTTATTTGTCAGTGAATTTAATTCATAATTTAATTTCAGTTAATTAAGTATGATAAATTATCAAAAAGTGCATCAGGCCCTGTTATTTTTATATGACGTTCCATTTACTTGACACTGCACTTTCAGCTTTTAGTATTATGCAGATTTTCTGCATTAACAATAAAATCTAAAAAACAAGAATGAAGGAAAAGCATGTTCTGATCAATTAACCATGGAAAGCTAAAATCCTGCAGTTTAGCACTTGTCTACAAACCAAAAGTCATTGACTAAATTTTCAGGCTATGGTCTCATAGTCTCAAGTAACTGGAAATGGAATAATTGCTGCTGTAACTATTTAAATGCATTCCCCATGATCTAATTGCTTTTGCTTTAAATGATTATGCCTGTTCCTCATTTAACATGCCCAATGCATCCACTTAGACTTACATGATTTATTTTGTCCTCAGTTTAGGGTAGATTAAAATGTTGTTGCACTCTGAAACAGGAAGTTAGGACTCGGAATGTGCAATTATTTGAAACTCACGTAAATGCTATTTAGGTTAACATCCAGCTGGTTTGAAATAAATCTCTGAAGGCACAGACTTGTCTGGGCTACAAGTGCTGTCTCCTGCTGCCATTGAGTGTTCCCTATATTTATGCAAACACTTTGTACCCCAGCAAATGTACTCTATAGCAAATAGAGAGCATGTGCATGGGGTTGTGTATTCCACCCTAGACTGTGCTTTTTTGCACACTGATACATATCCAGTTGCTTTGGTTTATTTTCTTCACAGGAAATGTGTATGCTGTGACTGAAGGGATACAGAATAGTCCCTTTTAAGGTGACGGGTGGAGGAAAGGAATAATGCTTAACTACAATCCATTAATCTTGGTAAGATTAATTAAATTAATGCATTTTGACTTTTGTGTGGACAGATGGTAGGTTAAGGCAAACCTAAAGATATTTCCTCCCATGATGATTTTGTAAAGCAGCATAGCAGATTGTCAGTTTGTACGCTGTTCTAATGGGACAAATTTTTTGACTGCTGGGTTGTTGCATGGCGCTGAAACTATGTGAGTTGTAGCTCAGTGCTGTATCCTGGTGAATCAATGTTTGCAAATATCTGCAATCATACAGATCGGATTCCTGAGTGGCTCTGCCTGTGAAAGATAATAATTTCTGGCATCTTAATCTCCCTTCTCTTAGTGCAGATGTCTAAAAATAAAGGCCGTGGTTGTACTTAATTCAGTGAAATCCAGCATGCAACTTTTAACTTGGCTGAGCTCTGTGGCTCCATCCAGCCACCTCCTCCCCCCAGCTCCAAAGGAAGATAACTTTCCCCTCTTTGTTCCATTTCAGTCCACCTAATGGACTCCAGCTCTGAGTGGCTGAAGTGCCTTCTGCTTTGTCTTTTGCCAGACCCATTTTGCCGATATGTAAACAGGTTGCTATTTTCTCTAAGAAACAGCTTGACATGCACTTCTGCAATGAGTCTGGGAAACATTACTGTCCGAAGACAGCAGCTGAGGTACTCTGAAACCAAGAAGCCCTAACACCCGCCTTGACAGGATTGATTCAGCATATTAATTTGAAATTTCAGCGTCAACACTGACCCCTATATTGTGTCAGCTTTTGGGGTTGCAATTTATTCTTGGAAGATACTTGTTTCTGAAGTTATATTTATAATGAAAGCAGGAGAATAAAATTATTTTAAAAGAAAACTTACATCAAATTCCTGGGAAGGAACAGATTATGTTACTAAGCACTCCCCAAGCCTCTGGGTTTCGATTATGAGTAAGAATATGAACAGCAGCTAACTTTCTGATCTCTGTTTTCACTTAAAAGTCAGAGCTCAGGCAGACATTTAGAGGACTGAACGCTTTTTTTCACTAGAGCCTGTACAGTTCTTCTGACATTCACAGTTAATATTGATACTCTGTAGGACAGAAAATATAACTGGAGAAAGAATGCATCAAGGCTGATTCTGCTTTGAAAGGTGTTCATGGAAGTTTAGCCATTGCTTGTAGAAGGAGGAAGACTTGACCAAAAAGGATTTATAATTCAAATGTGTTTAATGGTTGTGTATCTGTATGATACAGATTTACTCAAACTATTTTGAGCATATTTAAAAAAGACAGTCTCTCTCATTTTCTAGGGCATTGCCTTGTTTTTAGTCTCTCCGTAATTAGTTTCTATTTATAGAGCAGATAAAGAGAAGTAGTCGCAGATGTCAAAAAGATACATCTTCTCACATAAAGTGTTGTCTTGCTTTAACTTTGTGCAAATACTTTATTATTAATGCTTTTTAAAAGACCTCAGGAGGTATATAGACTTTATTTTTTTTCTTTATGACTAATGCAAGCCATTCATTTTTTGCTTTCATTTGTAAGTACTTCAAACTCTGCCATAGAAAGGAGAAATGGGCTATATGTATTTAAACATACACATAAAGATTAAAAGAACTGCAATCCTCATTTTTTTTAGTCACCTACATCACTGTAATGGATCTCTAACATTAAAGTTCTATTTTACAAAGTGCTATTACCAGCACTTGTTTCCATTTCTCATCTTGGAAAAATATTTAATTTCCAACTTAAGTTGTTACTACATATTTTTAAATCCCCTTATATTATGAACACAAGGCGTGATGAGTAGAGTTACTATCACCCTAGTCACAAAGTTGAGTGTTTAAATGCATGTCCGTGTGAACTGTATTCTGTGTGCTAATATTCTTGTATGTTCTATCAGTTAAAAGTCCTTTGTAGCTGCCAATAAAATGTAACTATTCCCTTTTAATGTGATGTTAAGAATGAAGTGATAAATACATAAAACAAAATATTTAAGGCATGTAGGTATTCTAGATACCATGTTAGTGTTGAAAAAAAGACACGATGAGTACTGAGAAACTTGCATTTAAAGTATAAGCTCTTTCACAGAGCAACAGCAACCCCCCCTTTCTCAACCTTTGAATGACCTCATTTATCATACTGCCTTAAAGATGAGATAATTATGGAAGTATCCTTTGTTTATATTATCGCACAGAACAAATGTTTTTAGTAGTGGTTTTTGTATTTATGCTATGCAAAATTTCTCAAAAAATTAATTTCAGCCTTATATTGTATCTCCCATCTTGGATTATAAAGGTGGTGGGGGGTGCTTTTTAGGTTTTCTTTTTCTGTTAACCACATTTAGTGTAAAGAGTCAAGTCATAATCTTTAATCATTAACAGGCCAAAGAACTTTTAAAGAATAAAAAACAACAGCCAACACAGTTTAATAAAAGCTATACTATCCAATTAAAGCATATAATACTGTGCATTTATATTGCTATAAAAATCTAAACCAGTTTATTATATCATACAGTTATGTAGGTACTTACCATTTTAAAAGTGGCATAAATAGAACTGGTGGAAAGTCCGCAAGGCGTAACTAATAATTGATTATAATGATGATCGTTTATGGTGTCATTCTGAAGTGCACAATCTGAAATTAGAGGAAGTTTACTGACAGTTGAATATTTTGTTGAAAGAAGGATTTCTCAGACATATATTAACAACAAAATTGATGTCTGTTGCCTTCTACAGAGTACAAGGAGAGTGATTTATTTTGAAAATGTCTTTCAGCTGGATGACTAGGTAACTTACACTGTGCTACACGAGAAAGTTTGGATTCAATTTCATGAAGCAGGATTCCAGTGCAATGAGTGAAGGAAGCAGATGGAGTAAGAGAAGGACAGATGGGTACCGAAACATTGAAGCCACCGTTTTCAGTACCTGTGCATTAACGGCCATAAATCAATTTGTTTTCATTTATTGAAGCAGGAAAATCATAGACTATGAAGCCAAAGCATTACAGGGCCCCAAATAACTCTCCTGAAAGCATGTATTTGTAGTGGTTAGTAAGAGCCCTAAATGGGCTACATCTGAGAGTAAAATTTTTTGCAGTCAAGAACCTGACTCTCAGTCCAGTAATTTCATTCTGTTATGGAGATTTAAACATCTCTCTTATTCAGTGGGGGAAATATTTGTTGGTTATTCTGCCATACTGGACATTGGTAAAGCTTTTCTTGTAGACCAGAGGTGGGATACCGAAGTGATGTAGTGAGTGCCAGGGGGCTGCTGCCCTGCTGCACCATGAAGGCTTCAAGCAGACTGGGAAGGAGCTGAACCTGAGAGCCCAAAGTAAAGCCCGAGAGTGCAGGAGGCCACTTTCTCTCCTGCAGCAGTCTTGAATTGCAAGACACAAATGGCGGACTGGAAAATCAAAACACATTTTCTATATATAGTAGTTGTTATCTGCTGCATGGCACAGCTGCTCTGTCACATACTTGACCTTGACTTAATTTGATCATCCCTGTGGTTAAATGGGAAGTTCAGAATGAGCCAAAAAAATTATTAACACCCCTCATCCCACCAATAACTGCCAGCTTGCTGCTGATACTGTTGAATTTTTATAGGAACACCTGTCCATTAGAAATTGGATGGTGCCCATCCAGCTAACTTACATTTATTTTAGAATGTCTTGCCATTAGTGGACTTTCAAAATTGTAGAATACAAACAGAAATCACCCTTGCATTCAAGATATTTGAGAAATGAAGAAACGTAAGTCAGAATATGTAATTGCTCTCATTGTTGAAATTATATCAAGAAGTTTTCTTGCATAGAGGCATGGCATGAATAGCCACTATATTTTGGTGTAGCAAAGGAAAAAGCACAAAAAAGTCTGTAACTCAAATATCTTAGAACTGGCTTTCTGCCAGGTTTTATCCCAGTTTCTTTTAAATTTTCCTATGAATATTAAATTAAAAATTCACAATTTTCTTAAATTTTAAAAAATAATTTTCTAATTAAAAAACATTCATTTTAGGGATTAGGCTCACTACTTTTGTAATAAAACATAGATAAAATATGGTGTTTTGTCTTCATATGAAAAATATTGGTCAGACTTTATCCCTCAATCTATTAAATTAAGTTTAGAGTTTAATGTGGCAAAACCTGAATTTTTTTAACTTTGTTCACTGACTGTAGATTACCTTCCCTATATTATCCCATTCAAGGTCAGCATTTCAGTGCTGGCTATCATGAGTGCTAGAGGCTGGGGTACAGTCTTCCGCCATAAAAAAATCCTGTTCCGAGC